>NC_066396.1:72296468-72596468 GCF_013377495.2 Cygnus atratus
TTGTATAATTCAATTTCCAGTCTTCTCCAATACCATCATAATGTTTGTAAAACACAACTGAGAGAATGTCAAGATGCCTGCTTACACCTCACTCCCCTGAGTAAAAATTCATAAAAACAACTGTTCTGAGAAAGTTTTGCTTCTTTAGGTTCATAGTGGCAAGGCATTGTATGTAAAGACCTTTCATAGCCCTTACTGTCATACAAAACAGTGTACTTAGAACTATGCCGTGGCTTCTATATGTTGTTGTACTTTTAAAAAGTGGTTCAGCCAGTAGAAGCTGAAGTTTCAACTTAGAAAGAAGAAAAAATAAAATCCCAGAGTATCTTTAAAAGCAGTGTGGACCACCCCTGTCAAGAGTAATAAAGCTGTAGCTGTTTCTGCTCTGGGTAGAAGAACAGAAAAACTCATCTCCTGAGCCTTTTTAAGCAATGTCAGGATATACTGGGACAATGCCTCAATAAGACATATTCATCAGTACCTTCTTAATTTTCTAATTAAACCACAGGATGAATGGGATAGGTTTCAAGAGGAAAGCAAAAATCTTAAGTAATTTATTTTAGAAAAGTTTCAAATTTAGTATATTAATACTTTTATTTTAGGTAAATTTGGATAAAATTGTTGTATTCTTATGAAAATCTATGCCTCTTCCTTCCCTAATGATAGAATTCTCCTTGTTTTAGAGTAGAAGAAAAATAGGATAGAGACACAGACACAGACACAGACACAGATTTCTAGGTTGGAAGAGACCTCAAGATCATCGAGTCCAACCTCCGACCTAACACTAAGTACTCCACTAAACCATATCGCTAAGCTCTACATCTAAACGTCTTTAAAGACCTCCAGGGATGGTGACTCCACCACCTCCCTGGGCAGCCCGTTCCAATGCTTAATAACCCTTTCGGTAAAGAAATACTTCCTAACATCCAACCTAAAACTCCCCTGGCGCAACTTTCACCCATTCCCCCTCGTCCTGTCACCAGGCACATGGGAGAACAGACCAACCCCCACCTCGCTACAGTCTCCTTTAAGGTACCTATAGAGAGCGATAAGGTCGCCCCTGAGCCTCCTCTTCTCCAGGCTGAACAAGCCCAGCTCCCTCAGCCGCTCCTCATAAGACTTGTTCTCCAGACCCCTCACCAGCTTGGTCGCCCTTCTCTGGACTCGCTCGAGCACGTCCATGTCCTTCCTGTAGCGAGGGGCCCAAAACTGAACACAGTACTCAAGGTGCAGCCTCACCAGAGCCGAGTACAGGGGCACAATCTGAGACAAATCTGAGTTGAAAAACTAGAAATCTGATACCTAGTAGCTAAATGAGTGGAGAAAAGATGGGATGACAGGGATTTAGTGATCTATCTTAGAATTTCTTTGCCATAGCTATTGTTGTAATTTATAGCTTGAAAACTACGGAAGACAAACATGGTAAGAAAAGCTTTAGAAACCCAAAAAGGAAAGGTAGTGTAGAAAACCTGTCAGTAGAAATGTACTAAAATATGCAGGAAACACCATTGTCTGAACTTCTTGTCTCTGCACTTTGAATTTGTATTCATTTAAAACTCTAAAATATCTGATAGCTCATTGCCATTAATATGCATTGTTATATTCCTTCTAATAAACAGATGATTAGGAAGAGTCTTTGAAATGGAAAAGTGAACAACATAACAGTTTCTTCCACTGAAGTCTGACCATAAATTGAATAAAGAATTTTAAAGAACCCTTCACTTAATTAAAAATATATGTAAAATACTATGATTAGCCAGATACAGATTTGGATATGTTGGTGAAATCCTGACTCTACTGAAATCAATAACAAAATTCTCATTGACTTTATTAGAAACAGGATATAATTTCTTCTCAGTATATTTGTATTACACTGGGAATTGGATAAAGAAGTTAGATTCTCAGAGATTTTTCTGCCTATGATTCTATGAATCTTAATTTTAAAAAAAAAAAGGAAAAGAAGAAGAAGAAGAAGAAGAAGAAGAAGAAGAAGAAGAAGAAGAAGAAGAATGAAGAAATAAATATTTGATAATGAAACAAAATTGAAGAAATGAACCCAAATGTCATAATTTAGAATTTGTGGGCTTTTTCTTATAAATGAAACCCTAAATGTTGTAATACATGTTGAATCAACAACAACAACAACACAAGCAAATAAACAAAAAGCATAAAAGTGAAAATTCACAAAATAAATGCAATATCTATACTAAAACTTCTTCGGTGTAGACTGAACTCTATCAAACATAGTAACTCTGTGGACCTCATGCAGGAATGCCAGCAAGTGCTCCATTTGAAGAAGTGTTTATGCAGAGAGTGTAATCTGCATGCTACGGACCTCTGACAAAGAGGGCAAAGCAGGATTCCAGTGCCTTGTCTTCTCACATTTCTAGTTTTGTGCTACTCAGCTGTGCCATGCTATTGGCTTGGTGTTTTTATCTGTTAATAATCTACTGATTACTATGTTAATAGGAGTGAAATATAGCCTATGCTGCCACTGTTTACATCCCATTGAAATGGCAATAAGTGGAGGTTGTACCTAAACAAAAAGTTTTTCATTCTTGTATTGTCTTTGACAATGCAAGGCTGTAATATGATCTATCATTTCATTTGAATGCTTTACTTACTTTTCTAATCAATTAAACACATACATTGTCCTTTGTGTTCAGACTACAGCAAAAGCTAAATGGGATCCAAAAACAAGGTTTAGAAAGAAAATTGTTTCAATATTCAAAATGGTGGTTATTACAAAATATATGAAACTTAAAATGGCTTGAGAGCAATTTGCTATATGTTTTCTATTTCAAATGATTTTATTTATTTATTTATTTATTTGTGAATTTGGTCTTCTGTAATTTTGTTAAACATGTAAACTTGGTCTTTGAGGGTGTCTATTGTTGTACTCATAGAGTTGTGGTCAACAGTTCAATGTCCAAGTGGAGATCAGTAACAAATGGTGTTCCTCAGGGGTCAGTATTGGGAGCGATGCTCTTTAATATTTTTGTCGGTGACAGACAGTGGGATCGAGTTTACCCTCATCGAGTTTGCAGATGACACAAAGCTGTGTGGTGCAGTCAACACGCTGGAGGGTAAGGATGCCATCCAGAGGGACTTGGACAGGCTTGAGAGGTGGGCCTGTGTGAACATCGTGCAGCTCAACAAGGCCAAATGCAAGGCCCCACATCTGGGACCGGAAAAAAACAAGCACAGATACAGGCTGGGTGGAGAATGGAGCCCTAAGGAGAAGGACTTGGGGGTGTTGGTTTATGAGAAGTTCAACAAGGGCCAGCAATGAGTTCCTGCAGCCCAGAAAGCCAACCATACACTGGGTTGTGTCAAAAGCAGTGTGGCCAGCATGGCGAGGGAGGTGATTCTCCCCTTCTGTTCTGCTCTTGTGAGACCTTGCCTGGAGTCCTGCATTCAACTCTGGGGCGCCCATAGACAAACACATGGACCTGTCAGAGTGGGTCCCGAGGAGGGTCACAAGGGTGATCAAAGGGCTAGAAAACCCATGCTATGAAGACAGGCTGAGGAATGGGGGTTTGTTGAGCATGGGGAAGAGAAGGTGCCAGGGAGACCTTATAGTGGCCTTCGAGTACCTCAAGGGGAATCACAGGAAAGAAGAGAAGGGACTATTTATCAGAGAGTGTAGTAATAGGACAAGGAGGAATGCTTTTAAACTAAAAGTTGGGAGATTTAGATTAGATATTAGGAGGAAATTCTTTACTCAGTGTGTGTTTAGGTACTGGAACAGGTTGACCAGAAAAGTTGTGGATGCCCCATAGCTGGAGTGCTCGAGACCAGGTTGGATAGGGCTTTGTGCAACCTGGCCTGGTGTCCTGATCCTGTCCTGGTCTGTCCCTGCCCATGGCAGGGAGGTTGGAATTAGATGACCTTTAAGGTCCCGTCTAACCCAAATCATTCTATGATTCTATGGTTCTAGGAACTTGGCTTTCGCTCAGTTTCTCCAGAAGCTTTCTTATTATTTTGATTGTTGCAAAATTACAACACTATAATGAAATTAAAATATCTAAATGTGCAAAATATTTAAAATTAAAAACTCCATGTAGGAAATGATTTGTCAATATGTGAAAAACAGTATTAGTAACACAGGTGATACAAATGTACAAAAATAACAAAGGTTCTAATGATAAAAATAGTAACAGTTGATTATTGTATGTTTACCTTTTTACAAAATAGAGATTTTACAAAATAACTTTTTTGTTTTTTTCACAAAAAATATTCATAACATCTAAGAAAGCAAAACCTCTTGGAAAAAAAAACAAATTTATACAAGAGTGCTGGAAGCATTCATCTTTAAATTCACTGATACTGTTTATGTTCTGTCTTCATATCTTTTAGTATCTGTATTTCAGGGATAAGTACAATTATCAATGTAATACATGCACTAAACAATGTATTTATCCTTGTTCCAGAGACAAAAGAGAGAAGGAATTCGTATGTTTATCTCATTTCTGGGAAGACTGTATATGCAATCATGAGGGGATAAAAAGAGTAACTAACCATAACTGACAGCTTAAAAATCATTGAAGGTTTCTAAGGAAATGAAATACCAAGGTACAACTTCAAACCTGAAGATTTCTGTTGGTCATGGCTTAGACATTTATTTCCAAAATACCTTTCCCATTAACTAACTTATCTAACCCCAGGGACTGTTTGGAAGCTTATCAGCAAAGATCTCTTTTGAAAAAGGACCACTTTAACATAAAAAAGACCATTCCAAAGAAGTGTTTCAATAAACCCTTATATATAGTTCATCTGGATTTACAGTTTTTGTATGTTTTAATGAATATTCACAGGTAACAAAAAAACAATCAACCAACCAACAATAACAACAAAACTGTGTTGTGTTCTATCATCTCAATCTTCAGCAGCGTTCATATTTAACTTTGCACAGATGTTAAAAATACAGGTTGGACTTTTATGTCTAACTTCAAGGATGTTTAGTCTAAAATTCTGGAGGGAATATTAGCAAGTATTGTAACTTCTAGAATATTATCTCGCAGTCTGATTAAAGTCTAGAAAAAGGGTGAAACCCAGCATGGAGTTACCAATTTCTGCCCTAGACTTTATAATAGCTTTCTTCACAAAATGTGGGCCTCTCAAAATAGTATTGCCAATACAGCAAAAGTCAATATGACAAGCTGCCAAACATCCCTCATGTAGCGAAAATATTTTTTGCCTTTGTCACTGGGAGATACTAACCAAGTCAAATAACTGTTCTTGAGCCCATCTTCACATCAGTAAAATGCCAAAAAATAATAATAATAAAAAAATTGCCTGTACATGTCACATGGTTTCATTTTTAGTTCAACGTTATGTCTGTTGCTGCTTGTCAGCATGGCAATGAGGGAGACAGCAAAGTGCTTTCTCCATGTTCCAGAAAAACAGCAAAACTATCACTACATTAATGTACAGTTTTCTTACAAATACAGCTGAATAATGTGAGAACAATGTTTGCGAAATCACATGAATGAAATTTAGGAATCTTTTGTATCATAATCTCAGAATAATTTTCATTGAAGTGTTTATATGGTGCATACTTTCAGAATGGGATCCTCATGTTAATTTGGTAGGATAATCTCTTATTCATAATATATCCTAGTTTCTAAATAAATTTGGCACAGATAAATTCAGTCAATTGTGTACTCAGGAGGCTAGGCTTGTCTGTGGTCAGTAGAGATGACTTTTACAGGAATAGGATAAAAAATCTTCAGTTATTCTGAATTATCCTCAAGGTATCTCTTTGCAATACCACTGCTTATGGGAGAACTTAACATGTCAAAGAAGTATATGTTTGCAAGGAGAAATCACTGGGGCCAAAAATCATTAATTTCAATGAAAGGTAAGCTTGGATGTCACTGTGAATTCTGGTTGCTCTTTATTTGATCTAGATATTTTTTATATGTTGCTTTAAATCCTTAAATAGCAACTAGCATTTAGACACCTAAATTACTCAAAGCCAATCAAAAACAACAACAAAACAAAGCAACCTCCAACTCAAAAACAAACAAACAAAATAAAACCCCTGCTTCACTTGAGATATTTTTATTCCAATAAAATAATAAAATAAAATAATCAGGATAACTAAACTGTAACAAACTGAACAGTTAATCTGACAGCAGTAGACTACCATGTGGTCATATAACTTTTTACTGGAGAAATCAATATTATATGGCCATAAGACATGGCATGGACTAAATGGAAGTTCAGGAGCATTTACAGAAGCTTTATCTGCTAAACAGAAGCAAAGTTTGGGCATACATGTCCAAACTGGTATTTCTGCACATGCAGTTCTCCCTTCTGAACCTTACACTGCAAATCACCCTGTGGCAGCTTGGGGAACCCTATGTTAATTTGGGTGCTGCATACTAGGCTAGCAGCAAATAAATCTATCTAAGCTCTGAAAATTAAAGGACGTGGCATTTTTCAAGGACTTATCACAGAATTTACGATGTTTTATTGTGTAGCTTTCAGATGTCACTTATGCCAATAGAGGTGTTTTTTTCTGATTTTTTTTCTGGATATTTTTCTTTGTTTATGAAAAGGATCATTTTGACATGCACTTGCAAATCTTTTTTTTTTTTTTTTTTTTTTTGAAATGTAATCACGAGCACAATTTTCACTTTTCTATGTATATCAAAGAGTTTCAAAGATAGTTTTTATAATGAAATATGATGAGGACATTAAAAAAAAAAGAGAGAGGAATGACAATTAACTATTCAAATAAATGGTTTATGGATGTGGTGGATGGAGTTTTAACTCAATGAAGTGTTTCAAATTGTGAGACCTCTGTAAAAATTATTCTGCAGCCCAAATATACTATATTTCCATGATACACAAATTAAATGACACAACCCTGTAATGTATGTTAAGCACAAATTCAAAGAAATCAGTCATGATAGTCTCTTTTGACCTGAAAATCTTTGACTAATGTAAAACTGTATATCATACATTTATGAATGTAGATGTAATGTAAAAGTGAAACTCGTTATGTACTACCAAATGAAGACATTGGTTCATCCTACCCTAAAGTTTCAAAAATGTATTCTCAAAGCAATTTCATTAAGTTCCTGAAAACATATTACATTGGGCAAAATTGTACTGCTATTTCCCCAAATAAAAACACAGTTTCATCAGCATATACTACACCTTAATCTTCTAAAATACATGAAGGCATATTCTGAGAAGTCAGTAAATCCTGGACATGTAAAGAACTTCTGGAAAATAAATAAATAAATAAATATGTAAGGCTTAACAGGTAGGTGAGGATTCATGAGGATTGGTAGGAATGAAGAGAAGAAATGTAATTTCATCAGAAGGTTTCACATGTAGCAGCTATGCCTGAAAAGATTAGGTGAGGAACTCATTGTATGCATAGGTCCTTTGATATGTAAATGACTTGGCTTTGTATGCATGCCTAAATTGACTGTCTACAACCAGACCACCAGAAGATCACAGAAACGCCACCAATAGAAACAAATGTGAATACATCAGGGATATTTACATATTTTAAAGAGTTCTGGGAAATAGTGCAGATATGTTTTTGGTGGTGGTGGTGGTTTGTTTGTTTGTTTGTTTGGGGGGGGGGGGGGGACTGGAAATCAAATGAATATGTATGCTTTGATTACATATAACCCCTGTAGCTTGAGCAATTCAGCAAGCACACTAGGTGGAGTGATCCCCTGTGCATCTGGCACCTCAATTAAAGAATGCCTGCTTTTTAAAACTCCAAACTGAGTCTTAGAGAGTTTCTTTGATTGACTTATATGGTAACATATGTGAGAAAAACCAGCATCCACCAAGATTATCTGGGGCAAACCACAAGAATTTCATTACTGTGCTTTCTCATGGCACATATTTTTTCAGGAAGCACATGTGGCCACACAGAGATTACAAATCTCTGTATACTGTGTGGTAATTCCAATAATGCACAGAAGCATAACAGAGACAAACTCAGCAGTGAGACAAAAAACTTGGTTTTGACATTACCAAATGAAGCATTTTTACAGTTTCTGACCCATGACAAAATAATTGCTTCAATTTGCTTGGATGTTGAAATATCATAAATTTCACTAAAGAGTCAATTTTCACCTAGCTATGGGCAGAGTACTGCAAAGCCTTTTTTTTTTTTTTTTTTTTTGTCTTCGTGAAAAATATCACTGAAGCCTGGCCCACCTGTGAGCTCTGTTGCATGCAGAACTCACATAGCCAGCAGTCTATGTGTTTCATCAGACCATTTAAAATGAAACTGTTCTCTCTTAGAAAGACAGCCTGGTAACATGCCTAGAAGTTATTTTCTGAAACAGGTTATCCATGAAGAGAAGAAAAAAAGTGCACCCTAGCTGTTTCAGTAGTTACTGTACACACTATGGTTTTCAATGTAGTACACTTTTTTTTTTCTTTTTTTTTTTTTTCCAGTTAAGATTCTGGAAAAACAAACAAACAAACAAAGGGTAATATTTAGAAACAGAATCTGTGACTGTTTAACCTTTTCAATTACCTTGGACAATACATTAACAAATATGGTAATAAATTCTATTCAAATTCTGGTAAATTTCAGCACAAATATATTTTGAAAGAAAAAATAGTAAGTATGACAGATTAATTAATGGTATTGCAATTTATTTCAAATATTTTTTAAAGAAGTAAAATGGGAGTTCTGCTTGAAACACTCACATATTTTTAGGTTGCATTTAAACAACCAACACCTACCCACTTACCCTCTTAGTTTCTGCCACTTTTCTAGGTTTCATTACACAGATGAACTGACTTAAGAGGAAAAGAAGTCTGTTCTTTCTGCAGAGCCTTTACAATATCTTTTACGTATTTAAGAGAATCTATTCCTGCCTTTTTCTGATATCATATCATATTTGGAAGTTTTTGTATTCCAAAGCAAATATAATTCTATATAAACCAATTCTTTGAGTATCTGATGAACAGTTGAAAGAAGCAAAAAAATGTGACAACTTGCTGGGTGAATCACCTGTAAATGGTGCTAGTTTGAACGTTTTGTCATGCCACGCAAACTCTTTGTTCTCCTCTAGAAATGAGCTGGGAGCAGAAAGCAAGCTGCAACTGTTTGCTCAAATAATATTCATAGCCTACTGCTTTGCTCCAATGTATTAACAACATAGAATAAAAATTGTCTTGGAGAAAATGAAATTCAATAAGAAAGGAAAAAGACCAAGAAAATGGAACACATATTTATAACCAGACAACCAGGTGTATGGTATAATGCATTACAGTTTCACAAACAATCAATACAAATTATTGGATATAAAATTACTTTTTGATTACCACTGCAAAAACACAAGCTGTTCAAGTCATTCCTCACACCACTATTGATTTTACTCTACTTTTTCTATTGCATTTTTAAAGCATTTCATGTCAATTCTTAAGTCTCCATTCTATAGTTAAATGCTAAGCAAATACATGAAGGATAAACCTCTGAAGTTTTAAGGGTGGAGAGTTCTAAATATTATTTTTCATTCTTTAATCTCCATGCTTTTTTTACCACAGCTTGTTGAAGACTGAAATATTTTCACAGTCAGGCTACACATGGGAACTACCAGAATTTTCTTAACCTTTTAACCCTTTCATTTATTTCATGTTATTTGTCTTTACTGCTCTGTAGCAGCTTTCTATCATGTGGCACTTTGCTTCCCGCTGGTTCCCATAGCAATGGTCAGGTCATCTGTCAAATGACAGAGCAATATACTATTGTCATCTCTCAGAGCTGGTAAGTGGTTTCTTTTATTTTTCATTTGTCAAGTTGTCAAACACAGCAACAAGCACAGTACTTCTGCCTCTCTTCTTTTTCTGAGATGAAAGAGGAAACTTAAGGAACAAGACAAAGATGAACCTAGGAATCTTTATGGTTCTTTCACTTTTTCTCAATGAAATGAGCTTTGTATGATATAACGTTTTACCTGAAATTTAGAGTTAGATGTGGAATTAGCTGGTTTGATAAGCTGTGGTACGAATTTGTCACAAGCCTGTCTGGTGGGACCAGAGTGTGCATTGTGCTGTTTTCTCCATTGTCTTGGTTGTGCTGGCATTTCTTGTCTGCTGCAGTTCTAATATTCTCTTGAGTGAATGTCTGTACTTGAAATGTATGCATAACTGCATATCTATTAAAAAAGAAATATGTGCAGATGTACGTACAACAAAAATACTGATTCACTCAGTATTGGCAACAGGTCTTGGAATAAAATAGAATAACTGTTTAGCAAGCATTAACACAATTCACAGACTAATAGTAGGAAGAACTACTGCACAAAGTTAAAACAAGGGAATAATTCAAAGCCTCAAAAAAGTGAAGAATCACCTGTTCCCTATTGACTGCATGGTGTGGAACAAAAGGCAATAAAGTGAAATTGAATCAGATGAAATGGTAGGCTTGATCATTTTAAAGGGAGTTGAGTACAGGAGATTTCACAACCAACATTCATTGTGCAACCCTTTCCTGGAAATGTAGCGTACAGGTTAGACAGCTTTCCAAAGCAGTGTCTTTGCTCTCACCTGGCTAAAGGAGAATGAGCCAAATGGCAACCAAAACAGGCTTCTTGTGCCCTCTGTTTTTGTTAGCAGGAGGTTACATATTGTGAAGTTGAGGAGAGCAAACCACCATTGTTTTTGGTAATGCTGTTCCTCCAATCTGACATTTGATATTTGATCTTTCTTATATTAAGAAGAAGGTGCAGTACAGAACCTAAGTATTTATTATGACTGTACCTCTGAGTAACTGGTGCTAGGATTTAATATAAGATAACCTCATGACTTGTGAAATTTTATTGTCATTTATGGATATTTTTGTCATTTTTCTGCATATTCAGTGGTATTTCATGACTTAAAATAATTTCATAAGATTAATTAACATTTAATACATATAGCATACTGAAGACAGACATATTCCAGCTTCAAGAGCTTTACTACCTTGAAGATGTTTGTAGTGGCATTATAGGTCTGAAAGACCTTCATAGTTTATACATTGTCTGCTGTTTTAAATCAGGAGCAGGATCTCATTAACAAAAACCTTATTCATTTCCTTCACAATTGTTTTTTTTGTGTCGTTAATTTTTCAGGCAAACAGAGTGAAACAGATGCTTAAGGTGTCCGATGTTAAAGTATTTTCAATAGGTGAAACAGTAACAGTGAATAAAAGAACATTTTTGAGAACACAATTAAAAATAATTGTCAGAATGAATCTGTCATTAGATGATTGTTTATTAAAATATTCATTAAATATTTAACAGTCAACTAGTAAGCAAGGAACCTTCACAGCTTTCTCTTCCATCTACATAAAACAAAAGGTCATTTGTCACTATTTGGTCATTAAATATTTCCAACTGTTCCAATATCTGAGCTAAAGCTGAGACGAGGAAATCTGTATTTTTCTCTGGTACTCGATTTAAAGTGACAGACGATGGACCAGAATTGAATGTGAAATGTTATTATTTCTTTCACATAAGCAGAGTTACCAGTTATAATCAAAGCAAAGTGCTTTGTGTCACATCCACTGCCACATGAGCAGCGTGTCATTGATCAGTTGTGTTTCCAGTCAGAGTGTCAAGCTGCATATTCCTTTAGGAAACTGTAAACCACACTAGATAAATAATGAAGTCAGGATTCTTGAAAAACTGCATCATTAGAAAAAGCACAGATCTGTATTTTTCATATGTATGGATCTGTGTGATAATGTTATATTAATTGTTTCTCCTGTTTTGCTTTATTTCTTCTCTCTTGTATCCTGATTTTCCAACCTTGAATACTGGAGTCCCTACATATATTTAATGAAATCTGTTAATAAATCTCTAATTCTCCTCAAGTAAGCTGTCCTACTGCAGACTCAGCTCTTTCCCTTGACTTTACTAAAGACAAAATGAAATTTGTGCTCTGACAGCACAAGCACTTACTTTATCAGAAAGCATATTAGCATAGGCATGTCAGCATAATGTGCACCAAAATAAGAGATTATGACTAATTTGTTCTGCTACTAAATGAATGATAAAATGATTTAGGTACACAAATGTGGAGCATCAGGCTCTTTAGGAATTACATGTAGTGTATTGTGTCCTAAGTCTGAGAGCTTTTAGTGTATTAATTTACATTTACAGGAAAAACTGTGCTTTGCCTGTATCCTAGGAATGTTTAGAGAGAGTAGAGAAGATTGTGAGAACCTGGAATTCTGCAACAGTCACCAAGGGTTCAGTGTTATAAACTCATAGCGCTTCTGCAGTGTCTTTACCTTTGCCTGTTCTCAACAAGGGATACAGAGGTAATAGAACTGGAACAGAGGTGACAATGCACTCCTGGGTGGTTGTTTTGATTGAAGTACTCAGAATTGTGTTTTGCGGTTAACAGTGGCAGTGAATCCTTGTAAAGCATACATTTCTATAAAACAGGAGAACAACACCAGATCTAAGGGTATCATCTTCCAGATGCATTTTGACAAGTATTTGAATCATGTTGAGCATTAATTCTTCCAGTCTACTGCATAATGACCAAACTAATGAAAGGCCACTGAAATGAAAGACCAAGTAGAAAATCTGTATTATAAAACTTTGGCCTCAAGAGGCCAAAGGCTGTAAAGCCTGTAAAACTGTGTTAACTGTCTACCATTCTTAACGCAAATATTTTTCTAGGCTGCTATACAAGAAAACTAGTGTTCTGGTGCCATGTTACATGGCAGCTTTTGCTGCAGCTTACCTTCCCAAGACACTATGAACACATTTCGAGGACATTGATCCAAACGCCTCATACAACTTACATTAGCAAGTGGTACGCTCCAAGTTTACTGATTCCACATAATGTTCTCCATGTGCTGGATTTGTCTGCTAGAAACAGGATGGCCATGTTTCCACCCAGGATTTACAGACAGAGTTAGATCTGCTGCATATTCTGAAGTCCATCAGCATATGTGGCAACTTCAGCATACCTGATGGTACAACTCTATAGGTAAGCTGCTACACCTCCAGAAATCTCAGTCAGCATGGACAGGTATTTAAGTATCAGAAACATGGAACTTATAGCCTGAAAACTAATGAGTGAATGAACTAAGATGAAAAATTAGAGTTCCTATACTACACTGTTAACTAGTACACCTCAGGCCTTTTAACTTCCTTCTGCAGCTCTTCCTGGAAAGAATGAGATCAGACAGCACATGGAAGTTTTGCAGCCTCATACTAATGAATTCTTTGGTGCAGCTTTTCAGAAATTACTGAAAGCCGAGTCCTCATCAGGAAGCTAAATGTAAAAGAAATATTCCTCATTTTTGTCTTGTGCTTACCATACAGTCTTTACAAGTCTTTTTATTGTGTAGCTCCTAAAATAATAAGAGTTCTTTCCTTCTCTAATTATTCATTACTGTATTGGATTGACATGGCAAGGTTTTGGTAGCAAGGGGGATGCAAGGGTGGCCTCTGTGAGAAGAGCCCAGCAACCTCCCCATGTCAGATCACAGCCAGCTCCAGCTGCTCCAAAATGGACCTGCTGCTGGCCAGAGCCTAACCATGAGTGACACTGGCTGAGCCTCTGGGAGAGCAGAGTTAAGGAAGGGGAAAAAAAAAAAAAAAAGTACAACAGCAGCTGGGAGAGAGGAGTAAGAACCAGCAGCCCCCAAGGGCAGTGCAGCAGGACAGCAGGAGGTGCTCCAGGCATGCAGCAGCAGTTCCCCTGAGGCCTGTGGAGAGGCCCCTGGTGGAGCAGGCTGTCCCCCTATAGCCCATGGGTCCCACATGGAGCAGATCTCCACGCTGCAGCCCCCCCATGGAGGAGCCCCGGTGGAGCAGGTGGATGTGGCCTGGAGGAGGCTGCGGCCCATGGAGAGCCCCATCAAGAGCAGGCCCCAGGCCGGAGCTGCAGCCCATGGAGAGGAGCCCACGCAGGAGCAGAGGGTCTGGGGGGGAGCTGCTGCCCGTGGGTGACCTGTGCTGGAGCAGTTTGCTTCTGGGGGATGGATTCCATGGTACGGAGCCGTGTGGGAGCAGTTCCTGAAGAGCTTCTGCCTGTGGGCAGCCCCCGCAGGCTCAGTTCGGGAAGGAGGGTGTCCTGTGGGAGGGACCCCAGGTGGAGCAGGGGCAGAGAGTGACTGTGAAGGAGCGGCGGAGATGAAGCATCAGGGACTGAACGCAGCCCCAGTTCCCTGTTGCCCCGTGCTGTTTCGTGGGAAGATTTAGAAGAGGGTGGGTGGAGGGTAGATGTTTTTAGTTTGTTTTTAGTTTCTCACTGCTCTAGCTTGTTAGTAATAGGTAATAAATTATATTAATCTCCCTATGCTGAGTCTGTTTTGTCCACGATGATAGTTTTATTAATCTCCCTATTTTAGGTCTGTTTTGCCTGTAACAATAATGGTAATTTCCATCATATTTTTATCTCCCTTTCCCTTTGAGGAGGGGGAGTGAGAGAGCGGTTGTAGTGGAGCTCATCTGCCCAACATATAAAATCACCACAATTATCCCTTAATGAGGTAGATGGACTACTTCAGAATTTGAGAAAGAGAGAGAGACAGAGGGGGAGAGAGAGAGAGAGAGGGAGAGAGAGAGAGCTGAAGAGACAAATGAAGCTGAAGATTACATGCAGCTCAGGTTTTGGGAAATATTCCTATTACTATAATATTAAATATTCCTTTACTCCAGGTGTCCTCTGAGGCACCATAATGCCACAATACATAAACTCATATGCTGAAACTAAGTTCAGGGTAAGTCTCCTTTCCTTTTTTTTGTTAGAGTAACGTAGATAAAGCCTGTTATTAATCTTCAGAAATTCAGCTCTACAAAACAGATGTTAAGACAGGATGGTATCACAAACAAAAAGGAATTTGGCCATATTAGCCTAGCCACAGAAGGAAAAAACATAATTTGACAAATGCCTCTGCCGAGAAATGAACCATGATTGGAATAAATGTTATTAAAATTAAACACTGAGCTATATAGCCAGAGTTTTTCAAGGCTTTCAGGTTTCGTCACTGCCCTATACAGTACCTGGATATAGCTTTTTCTGTAAATCTTTTTTTTAATGAAGGTGAAAACTCGGTGTATACTTCCTCTCAGAGAACACTTATTAGTCATTGTAATTGCATTTTAGCACTTTTTAATGGTGATGGTGTGTGCACATTTTTCACAGAATTTATAAGGGTAGGCAAGCACTTTCCAGCTAATCCAGAGCATTTAACATGAGAGTCTTCTGTACCCTGGCATCTGGTCACCTTCCCATGGAAATGAAGGTATGGATGATGGAGTAGGAAACAGACAGACCAGCACCCTGTTTCTTATCTCTTAGCAGAGAAATCTTGTGTAGTCAAAACACACAGATGAAGAAAGTGTTGGGAAATACCCTGTATGCTGCAGCACAGACACAGGAAGGGAGACTTTAGCTTTTTCAGTTTAAAGAGGAATACTTACCAAGATCAATGAACAAGAGAATAGGTAAGTAATAGATAGTAAGATCTATAAGCAATAATAACAGTTAAATAAAGTGAGGAAAAAAAGTAAACAAATAGTTAACCAGCAGAGAAGAAATCAATTTCTTGTTTTTCAAGTTCAGTAATTCTATTGAACTATTTTTCAAGTGGAATAATAACTACATTTTTCCAGTTTCTATAAGAAAGATGTTCCAGACAAACTATCAGAGCCATGTAGATTTTGAGAAGGAAATGAACAAAGGCCATGATGTTCTATTAGTCATTTGTTTTCCTGAAACTTTCTAAAACTTACCGTTGTCAGTCCAATATAGGAAAAGAAATACTGCAAAAAGCAAATTTGAAACTGACTTACATCTTATATAGTAACTATAGTTTCTGGAATCATTTCTCTCCTGAACAATCATCTCCTACACATTTAAATTCAGATCAGAGTGATCTAAATGTTGATGGTTTGTCCAAGATCTGAAACAGAAGCTCTAGAGGAAAACTCAGGATTTTTTTATTTTTTTTTCTCTCCAGTTGTAGTTAGAACCTCATGGCCTGATAATGGCCCATGATTTTGAATTGTCTTTCCATTAAACTGACCATAAAACCTCTTTGCTTATTTCTGAAAGCGAAAGGTTTGCCAAGGTTTTTGTGAGTTGGTACTGAGAACAGAATAACTTTCAAAGGTTTTTTATGTTTTTATTTGTTTTGTATTTTAATATATTAATTAATATATATTAAATGCATTTAATATATATTCTTGTTCACAGTTTCTTCACCAACAGGCGACTTATGCTTTACCAGAGCAGAAAAGGTAATTTAAATGTTCTGTTCTTCAAAACACAGATGCTGTAAAGATAGATTTTGGGTCATGATTAGGAGTGAGTCCAGCAGTTTTTCTATACACCTTGGAGGAACTATCTCTACAGATATTTAAGCTACATTTCACCTCCTTTTACCTTACAGTGAAATCTAGAAATAAACCTATTCAATATTTTGACATGTTCTTATGCAGCTGGTGGGTGTATAAGGACCGCAGAAAGGGCTGTTGTGGTTTCACAGAATCACATAAAGTTAGGGATTGGAAGGGACCTTGAAAGATCTTCTAGTCCAATCCCTGACAGCTTTAACCCATCATTTAAACCCAATAGAGTTTAACCCATCTGACGGCTAAGCACCACACAGCAGTTCACTTACCCTCCATCCCTTCTAAGTGGGATGAAGGAGAGAATCAGAAAAAAAAAAATGAAAGCTTTGCATTGAGATAAAGACAGTTTATTAGGACAGAAAAGAAAGGATGATGATGATGATGATAATAATAATAATAATAATGTGTACAAAACAAGTGATGCACAATGCAATTGCTCACCACCCACTGACCGATGCCCAGCCTATCTCCAAGCAGACAGCACCCCCCACCCCAGACAGCCACCACATATTAATTGCTCAGCATGCCGTCATATGGTACGGAATATCCTTTTGGCCAGTTTGGGTCAGCTGTCCTGGTTCTGTCCCCTCCCAACTCCTGACGCACACCTCCAGCCTGCCCACTGGCAGGACGGAGCGAGAAGCTGAAAAGTCCTTGGTTTAGTGTAAGCACTGGTCTGCAACAATTCAAGCATCCCCATGTTATCAACATTATTCTCCATCCTAAATCCAAAACATAGCACCTTACCAGCTAGGACGAGAAAAATTAATTCAATCCTAGCTGAAACCAGGACAACATCCACCCCTTATTCCATACTTGGGTCCCACACTTTCCAGTACATTCCAATCAATCACCACCTTTTTACAAAAATGGCTGAGATCACTAGGTGAAAAGTGCATCATGAACCATCTGAACAAAATCTATAAACTTATCTACTCCTTATCTACTCCTCCTATGGTCGAGTATGAAGGGTGGCTATTATATGGTTAAATGATGGATTGGCAGAGAGAAATAGGCACTATCTAGAGTTTCTCACAACCAATAGATCTCTTTCTTCTATAATTGCAAGAGGAGACACCTAAAAATATCAGTACTGCTGGAACTTCAGTGAAAGTAATAGAAAAATAACATAATTGTCTTATAAAAAGAAGGGATTTGAGACCATCTTTTCAGAAAAACAGTTGTGTTTGTTGTTGTTCTTGTTGTTGTTTTTAGTTTTACAGCAGTATATGTGAAACATATTTTAGCCTACTGTTGATGCACAAGGTCTGATGTGCTTGACAAAAGGCATATTGGCAAGGTTTATGGAGCCTGAAGGGTATGATGAGGCTTGCTTATAAATAATATTAAACAGGAACCTGATTGTCTCCACCTCCCTTTCTGTAAAATGTTGCCTGAATACTAATAATAAATCTGAAAAGGGACAGCTCTGTTGGTGTTTGAAAACCCTCTTATACACTGTAAAGCCTACAGACTGTATGTTTTCTGAGCTAGAAAGACATTCTTTCTTTTTAAATTGAAAAGCTATATAACATTAGGAAACTATATCATTCAAGTGACATGAAACAAATCTCTTTAGCACAGCCTTTCCCATAATTTAACTGAGAAACAATTCAGTATCTTCTAGCATGGTAAGGTTGATTAAATGAAAAATGAGTTGAAATCAAAGCACGGCATGTTCTGTCACTTATCTGCAAAATAAGCATAGTTGCAAATAAAAAAGTATCTAAAATAAAGAAGTCTAAAAGTCCCAGTTATGGTATTGTACATCATTCGTGTGCTGTTTTATAGCTAAAATATTTGATTCTGACTCTTTAATCTCCCAGCTATGTCACTTTTTGTCAATAGAAATAAAACTGAATTTAGTCAGTCAATTAAATGAAAAGAGTTAAAGCTGTAACTAAATTCTGTGGCTTTCAGCAAACCAGGTGTGAATTCTTGAGCCTAAATTTTCATTTATACCATAGAATACTTGCTATTTTTATTGTAAATAAGCTGCAAATTCAAGGCAACAATCAAAATCTCATAAAAGAGCATTATTGGATAAAAATGAAGGTATAAATTTGAGGAATGGCAAGTTTAGAAAAAAAAAGGAAATTGAGAGGAGTGTCCATATTCATCTCAGAATAGTAAATGTGAAAGGAATCATGGAAATGGGCAGAAATATGTTTTTGGTTGTATTAGAACACAGGTGCAGAAAGGATTTTTCCATGTAACAAAGAGAGTAGTATCTTTCCAGGTGAGCTGGAGTTTAGGAGAAAATGGAAAAAAGATATAAAGACTGCTGCTGTTGAACAGAAAATGAAGAAAGCTTGTGATGAGGTCACATTCTTTCAATGAGTCCATAACCTAAGCCTTTCCTTTAAGAAATGACATTTTATAGTGAGCTTGAAGAAATCATTGTGGAAGTTTGGGTTCAGATATTGTACGCAAATGCATTGTTAGGTATGCAAAAATATATACATATATATATATCACAGTAACAAATTAGATTATTTATTTATTTATTAAATCAACAGCAGGCAAATACATTACACAGTGAAAGAACAATATTGTCAAAAATAACGATATGCTTGTTTAATCTGGCATGTCGATGTGATTGCTAACTATAACATAGACTGCTTGTTCAACATAGTATGATTAGAGAAATTAAGATAGTGATTCAAGAAATTTTCTGTTAACTCTGAACACTTTAACCTCTTCTGACTTGAACTTATCTAAAACAATGACAAATGAACTAATGAGCTCAAGCTACCTCTAGAAAAAGTCATAATGAAAATAAAAAATACTCTTTAGTGGTAAGGATAGTGGGACACTAAAATGGACTAATATGGTGGTTGTAGAGTTACGTTATATACATTTGTTTTCTGTAAGAAGAATTGACAGAGTTCTTTCCTACAAAATGCTTGAAGCTTGAGCTGACATTATTCATCTTAGCCAAAAAAAAAAAAAAAAGCCTACTGTTGTTCTAAATAAATAAACAAACAAAAACACTGATAATATGAATGGAAATATACACTGGGGAAATGGGAACTGCAAAAAGAAACTAAAGGAATATTACAAAACAGACAGAAGGAAGGAGGAGGAGATATTTCATGAAGATGTGAATTTACAGTCACTACCCAGGTTTGTTGGACCTAAATGGGTGCTTTTATAAACTACCAGAGGGTTGGAGCTACAGAATGGAGTCTTAGATGTCCACAGCACAGGCGCACGTCATTCACCCCGTTACACACCTCCATTCTGGAATACCAGTATGCTTCATTCAGTCTTTAGCACTTCAAACAAAATGCAGGTGCCTATTTGCTACATCTGACGAGATGCAGGTATGATGTCTTCAGTTGACCATTTGGAGCTGCTGCCAAGAACAAGAACATCAGACAGTACATGTTCTTGATTATTAGTCAGATCAACAATATTTCTGGCAACAAAACATTTTTAGTGAGGCAACTTGCCAAAAGTATATCACAAGACAGAACATCACTGTTCAGTCCCACATTTTCATTGAGTCTACTCATGACATTAAGATGTTTTTTGTGCTTCTGAAGCTCTCTAAAAAAAAAAAAAAAAAAAAGTGAAAGATAGAAACTTTAATAACGCACGTATATTCCATTAAAGTTGATTAAGGACTTCAATGCAAAGCAGAGCTGTGATTTGTGAAAAAATACAAGTCTGAAGCAGCTTGGAAGACAAGCGATTTAGCTCCTGTCAGAGTTAATACCAGTCTGTTCTGTAAGTTCAGTGTTCTTTGGATCATGGCCCAGAAGAGCATTTAATTATGATACTGATTCAAGAAAATATGTAAATACACGATTAACTTTAAGCCCATTGACTTGATATTATGTAAGTGTTAAAGTGTTTTTACTGAATAAGGCTTTTGAATGATGCTTTGAAAAGACTTTACTATTTTTATGCACTCCAACCCAATAAAACATTGATTCCAATCAGACTGTTCTGTTTACAGTTAAGCATGAGCTTTATTCTATCATGGGGCAATATTGCATTAAAAATAAACACATGAAGAGACAGGAAACATTCAGAGTTAGCAAAAGTTCATCCAGTCAGCAGACCTAAATTTGAGATCCCAGGACATCATTGGTAGTAAGGTGATGGTTCGTCCAGATGATCTGGGAGGCCTTTTCCAACCCTAATGATTCTATGATTCTATGATCTTGTTTCATGGATAGGTAGACAAAACCTGCTGAGGTATTAAGACATTTACCAGGTTCAAAATGCAACTGAATATGGAACAATCTGTGTTTTCCTCCTTCTGTAAAACAAACTTTCAAAAATTTCATTTACCAAAAATATCCATTTTTGTTGGTGTAATTTCCATAACTTAACTACAGTGAGTATGCATTTATACACCCATTCACAAATGTAAAGAATTTTACAATTTTACATTCAAAAATGTAAAGAAAGGTAAAGGCAGAAGAGGAAGAACAAACCAATTTTAGACTCCATGTGATTTAGTAGACACGATTGTTCTTTTCTGTTGATTAAATTTGCATCATATGGAATCAGGGTATTCATCTGTTCTTGCTCCTCTCCATACTTATTTAGTAAACTGAAATAAGATAAATAGCCATCTTCTCTTGTGATGTGTTCTTTGTTTCAAATCAAATTTATAGTTGTCCTAATGAGAAGTATTGTTGCACATGGCAAATCTTAGCTCAAAATTGCATCACTGTTACTGATTTGCTAGATGGAGGTCTTACAACAGAAAGAAAGGATAACATCAATAAGTAAGCATTCAAGGGATAATGCTAAGGAAAACTATTTTACACAGATTTTTAAATGCAGTTCTATTGAATGTATTTTCAAGTCTATCCCATATGCAGATTTCCACTGATATTAATAATGTATTTGATATTACCAGTATTGTATATTGATGTCAATAATATATTTAAAAGTAAACAACTTGAGATTCATAGAATCAAAGAATCATAGAATGGCTTGGGTTAGAAAGGACCTTAAAGACCATCTAGTTCCAATCCACCTGTTCTGGGCAGGGACACCTTCTACTACACCAGGTTGCCCAAAGTCCCATCCAACCTACTCTTCATCCCTTCCAGGGATGGGGCATCCACAGCTTCTCTGGGCAACCTGGTCCAGTGCCTCACCACCCTCATAGTAAAGAATTTCTTCCTCATATCTAATCTAAATCTATGTTCTTTTAGTTTAAATCTGTTACTCCTTGTCCTATCACTATTCTCCCTGACAAAGAGTCCCTCCCCAGCTTTTCTGTAGACCCTCTTTAGGTACCGAGAGCCTGCCATTAAGGCTACTCAGAGCCTTCTCTTCTCCAGGATGAACAACCCCAGTGGTCCTCCTCTGGACCAGTTAACAGGTCCATGTCTTTGTTATGTTGGGGACCCCAGAGCTGACATACTTCTGTTGATGAAGCCCAGGATATTGTTGGCTTTCTCAGCTGCAAACATATATTGCTGGCTCATGCTGAACTTCTCATTAACCAACACCAAAGTCCTTCTCCTCAGGATAAATCATGCCTGACCTCTCTGGCGTCTTTCTTCGATGGAGTGACTGCATCAGTTGACAAAGGAGGACCGATCGATGTCATTTACCTGGACTTCTGCAAGGCCTTTGACACAGTCCCACATGACATCCTGGTCTCCAGACTGGAGAGATATGGATTTGATGAGTGGACTATTCAGTGGATAAGGAATGGACTTGAAGGTTGCACCCAGAGTGTGGTGATCGATGGATCTATGTCCAAGTGGAGGTTGGTGACATGTGGTGTACCTCAGGGATCTGTTCTTGGACTGGTACTGTTTAATATCTAAATCAGTGACATAGAGAAATGGATTGAGTGCACCCTCAGCAAATTTGGAGATGACACCAATCTGGGTGATGTGGTTGATACGATAGAAGGAAGAGATGCCATCTGAAAGGACCTGGACAGGCTTGAGAAGTGGGCCCACGTGAACCTAATGAGGTTCAACAAGTCTAAATGCAAGGTGCTGCACCTGGGCCAGGGCAATCCCAGACATGAGTACAGGCTGGGAGAAGAACTGATTGAGAACAGTCCTGCAGAGAAGGATTTTGGAGTTCTGATGGATGAAAAGCTTGTCATGAGTAGGCAGTACACGCTTGCCGCCCAGAAGGCCAACTGCATCCTGGGCTGCATCAACAGCGGTGTGGCCACCAGGTCAAGGGAGGTGATTGTCCCCCTCTACTACGCCCTTGTGAGGCCCCACTTGGACCACTGCATTCAGGTCTGGGGCCCCCAGCACAAGAAGGATGTGGGGCTGTTAGAGTGTGTCCAGAAGAGCGCCACAAAGATGATCAAGGGACTGAAGGTGTACCTCTACTATGAAGATAGTCTGAGAGAGCTGGAGCTGTTCAGCCTACAGAAAACTCTGGGGAGACCTCATTGCAGCATTTCAATACCTAAAGGGGTCTTATAAAAAAGATGGAGAAGGACTCTTTACTCGGATAGATAATGATAGGACAAAGGGGAATGGCCTTAAACTAAAAGAGGGGAGATTTAGATTAGAGGTTAGGAGGAATTTTTTCACTGAGAGGGTGCTGAGGCACTGGAACAGGTTGCCCACAGAAGTTGTGGATGCCACATCCCTGGAGGTACTCAAGGCCAGGTTAGATGAGGCCCTGAGCAACCTGATCTAGTGGGTGTCATCCCTGCCTATAGCAGGGGGTTGGAACTAGGTGATCTTTGAGGTTCCTTCCAACCCAGACCATTCTATGATTCTGTGCTCTCAATCTGTTCATCTCCCAGCCTGTATTTGTGCTTGCACTTGGCCTTATTGAACTTTATGAGGTTCATATGGACCCACCTCTCAAGCATGTCAATGCCCAGATGGCACAATTGAATACATTTTTATAACCTTTATAATCTTTGCCATGCGTGAAAGATGTTTGAAGTACACAGGATGTTTAGCAAAAGTTGAATGCAGGAAGCAGTGGTGATTTTTTCCTGGTTGCCTAGCCCTGCACTGATCCTATAGCTTCAGAGCTTTTTATGTACATGTTATTATAGTCATTAGTCATCCTTGGTGTTTCTTGCTGGTGACATCACATCGTGGTACAGGTTCATGTTTGCATTTTTAGTTATATTGTACAGAAAGTATATTAAAAAAAGTAAGGATAAAAGTAAACAGAATGATTGGTGATACAGTAAAGCTTGCACTGAAGGAGGAATTAAACAATAGATAGTCAACAGAAAAATATTCATCAGTTTTTGAAAGCTGGGGGTCAGGGAATATGAGATGCCAAAATTCAGTGAAGACAAATATGAAATTGTTCCTTCCCATTTCTCATAACACAAGAAAGAGTGTACAGAATGAATTTTTGAGGCATAAGGCTTAAACTAAGCAGGAGAAAAAAAAAAGTGAGTAAATTCGTGAGTAAATCATGGATCTTGTCTTCATGTTTTGTGGTTTAGAGAAATTCATGCATAGAAGGGAGGAGCTTCAGATACCTTTAAATATAATGATACAAGTAGAACTTACAGCTTACAAGATCTCTAAAGATTTGCTGATTTCCTAAAACTGTAATAGCATAATTTTTAATGTGTTAAATTCATCCCTGCCTTGGTCCTTTATGGTCCATCCCATATATCACACAAAACAAGCTCATCTACATTCTATGCCCTACAATAGTGTTTAGTGTCAAAGAGAGAGAAAGCATTACCTGCTTTATTTTGTTGTTAATTTAAGTCTCTGTCCTACACTAGTTTGTTTTTTACATTTCCATTCTGCTATATTGTAGCTGAAAGGATTTTAAGAAACGCAAAATATTTCCCCACAATGAACCAAAGCTCTCAGAGATGCTGAATGCGATCTAAATGATATTTTCCCTTTGTTCCTTTTCAAAAAGTAGAGATTTCACCTTGAAAGATGAGTTAATTTAAAGGTCTGAAGAAAGGTTCAGAATATTTAGACTACAAGACATGACAAGTCCTGTCTACTGAGATATATCAAGATTTTGATGGATATTTACCACAAGTACCCACGTGAAATTTAAAGTTAAAAACTGAGAAAGTAGAGAAAGCTGAGCACTACTGAGTAGATAATGAATAATGACACATAACAGATTTTTAGGGGGAAAAAAAGAAGTGTCTTGAATGTCTCATAAACCTGTGTTCTTCCTGCTTTGTACCCACCTTTGAGTCATGGAAGTTGAGAGAATGAGAAGACACTTGGAAAATTCTTAACAGTTAGCATAAATAAAATGACAGCGTTCCCTCATTATTATCTGAACACAATATTACTTATATCTCAGTCAGATCCACCCACTCAAACTATGCACCTTACCAAAGTGAAGTAGTGTCACCTTCAAGGAAAGTGCCATTTTTAGTTCTACAACAAAATCAAGTAAATATATAAATAAATAAAGGCATGAAGGACAGCAAATGACAGAATTGCCCAAAGTAATATCTACAGCAATATTAAAGTAGAAATGAAGTGCTGTCTTTGATATATAAGAATAGCTGCTTTAATACCTAAATTCTCTTTTGATCACTCTTCCCTAGTGACTATATTTATAGAACAGTTTAAAAGGATGTTTTTGCACTTTCTTACATAGGTCAAATTGACTTTCAGTTATAGAAATGTCATAACATTTGGTGTATGGACAGAGGTGGTCATTTAGTGGTGACAAAGAGCATGCATTAAATCTAACTCAAACGCATCTGGCAAATTATAGCGTTATAAATATAGTTGTCTAACATACATAGCACGCAATCGGTGTTAACACATTGCAAAAATGCCTGCTCCTAGGATGACTACACAATGCAGCTGAGATAATCCAAGAGCTTGCTGCCACCAAAAAAGTGAAATTCCCACCACTCTTCTAACTCATAACTTACTTGTTATGTCCTCTTGCTTCCTTTGTTTTTGCTTATTTGTTTTTCCAGTCTTCTTTCAGATCATTAAATTCACCCCCCAAAATAGAGTTTTCAAAAGCCCTGTTCATATTTCTTCAGTTTGATTTTCTGTAGGTTCAGCAGCTCAATTATTTGAAAGCAAGGTTTGACAGCTGCCAGGGCCAGACTGAGGATATGCTGGAGTATGAAGTCAGGACACGTTTGTGAGGCTATAGTAGGATCTTCTCCTTTCATAATTGGTGAGACAATATCTTTTACTTGCACTGATTTTTCTTGTTGTTGTTGTTGTTTATTCATTCATTTGTTTATTTGCTTATTTAATTTAATTTATGTACATACTCCAGAATATAGAGTATGATCCTTTCAGTTAACCAATGAGAATCTTATTGACTTAGGTAGGTGCAGAGATGGGCTACAGTGTCATATACGAGACCTCAGTTAACCATGCTTAGAAAGTATATAACAAGTGTCAGATGAGTATGCCAAAAAATCAAACTCAGATATTTTAGGACACACTTCAAGGTGCAGTATGCAAAGAATCAAAATCATAAAAACTTTCAGCATGTTTCAGCAGTATCTCAGGAATACCTATTTCTAAGTTTTTCCTAAAGTGGCCTTTACAATAATATTTGACTTTTTAAGTCTATTTTGATTGGTACTTGCCGAAGTATTTATTATATTATTAATATGTATTAATATGCATTATGTACTTCATTAACACCTAAGAGTCTTCAACATAGGCACCATTCAAGAGCTTGCAGCTTAAATGAGACCAGAACAAGGAGCAGGAGCAAAACCACAAACAAATGAAATAAATTGGCTGTGATCATTGAGAAAGTCAGTACCAGCAATGTTTGGCAGTCCTAGTTCCCAGTTTAATGGCCACCTTCCTCTGGAAATCTCACTGATGTGCTATGTGTTACTGTAGTCCAGGCAAGACAATTCTTTGCCCAAATCAGTCCAGAGCATTTGACGTGAAACAGGAGAGTCCTTGGGGAATGGATTACAATGACTTTGCACTTTTCCACAGGTGCTGACCAAGTGTAGTTTAAAAAATCCCTCACAGACAATGCTCAGTCTTACTGAAATATTCCACAAGAACCAATCCTCTGTCATTGCCATCTCCATACAGGCAGTAGGAGGGCTAGGAAGATGCTTCAGACCTAAAATTCAATTCCATGTTGACAGGACACTAGTAACAGTAGATGCCACTCACTGTGTCTAGCAGTAGCATCCTTCTGAGCCCTAAACTGCTTCTCCCACAAACAGTTCTATGCCCATACTCATGTTCACATTTTCTGTTAGTATATCCCTGAACCAAAATCATAATTGAAATCAATGCCATGAGTACAAATAAACAAGAATATCCACCAGAACTTTCCTGAGAAAATATATGCAGTCTCCCCTTCTGCCAATGCCAACAAAAGCAAACTCTACCAAAGCATCCTTTTTCATCCCCATGTGGCAACAAGGCATGAGGCTATTTGACACTTCAGCAATTTTTCTTTTTTTTTTTTTTTACTTTTGCCACAGAACTTCTTTGCTATTGATTTATTACTGTGAGAAGAAAAAAAATCCCTTCTATATCAGGATGATTTTATTATTATTATTATAGTCTTATTTAGAAATAGAATGGGACATATCTGTTGATCCATCTCAAGTTCAACCATCTCACAGTTAATGAGTATGCTCTTCTAGATATGTATTAAGCTCTTTAAGTATTTAGTATTTTCCCCCATGTTCTTTTATAAAATGGTTTAAAGATCTTTATAAAGGGCAATTTACCAATAAGTCTGCAGATCATACCCAACAAAATTTTAAGATAGTAAATCTAGATCTTTCACTTCTAGCATGAATGTGGGTAGACTAACAAAACAGAATTGCTCTTACAGAGCCAGGTAACAGAAAAAGAGACAGAGAGAAAGGAAGGGGAGAGAGGAAGAAAAGAAAAAAGGCAATTAAGCTAATGCAAGTTGGGTGTCACAAGGTTATAGATATTTCAAGATCTGAGCAATTTACCGTCTGGAAAGGGAGAAGAGCTCTTGCATAAAAAGTCCCTCAGTTCAGATTTATTATGCTTTTACTTGCTTTATATGTGATACAATTAGCAGGAGGTGCCAATAAGGCATTCTCTCAAGGACGTGGTCATACCATACCATCTGTTATTAATTGCATTGTCCTTTCCACAGATAGCTAGAGGGGAAAAAGTTATCTGAAAACCACCTGCAAATTCTGACTGTATGATGACTGGAATTTAAAAATACCTAACCAGAGGATGGGGGTGGGTGAAGAGCACCACAGCAAAGCTGCTTCTCAAAAATATAAGGAAAAAAAAAAAAGAATATAAAACCCTTGTGTAATGTATCTTTGAGTTGTATTGATTTCTTTTTGATTTTCAACTGCCCTGATAGATGCCCTGTAAAAATATATTGCAGGAATGAAAAAGGAACAATTAAAGCTGGCCACTGGAAATATAGCTGTAGTGTATATGGTTTGTTGAAGATGTGGAAGTTTTAATGGATTTTCATTTGCATGTCCCCAGTGCTGCTCATAAAATCAGGAACCAGAGATAATAAAGATTGACTTCTCCATATTTTTTTTTATTTATTTATTTTGCAGAGAGGAAGGAAGAAAAAAAAAAAAAAAAAAAGGACAAATGTAAATGTGATTCTGCCCCAATAACATTATTTTTATTAGGATGGTGAAAATATGGTCTGGAATTATAAAGATTATGTATTTTGTACTATTTTGGTTACTGTGTTCTGTGAAGTGCTTAGACAACTTAAAAAGGAATGCAGATTAAGCTACTCTATTGGAACACAA
Organism: Cygnus atratus; assembly: GCF_013377495.2. NCBI lineage: Eukaryota > Metazoa > Chordata > Aves > Anseriformes > Anatidae > Cygnus > Cygnus atratus. Next base: position 72,324,513 of record NC_066396.1, read on the forward strand.
ACAAACAAACAAAACCTTCACATATCACTGTAAAGATCTGTCAAAGAGGAAAAATTCTGAATATCTGTTTATTAGCACACCTTGGAAAGTTTTCATTGTTTATGTTGGCTTAGGTTACTAGTTACACGCATGTAAACCCATGGACTAAAAGATGGAAAGAAGTCTACTACTACCTTTCCTTAGCTATTTGAACAAAGCAGAAGGAAAACTTACCATACCATTCTGATACAAATGAGAGGATCTGATCCACTCTTGAAAGAAGTCTGCTGCTTGCCAAGGGATGTCACCAAGAGACTGCCAGGCCTCATACAGCCTAAGGACTATTATCCACTGCTGTTGTTTCATATGGGCACCAGTGATGCAGCCAGGAGCACTCTGAGGAGTGTCAAGAAGGATTTCAGAGCCCTGGGAACAGCAATAAAGAACTCAAGAGCACAGGTAGTTTTTTCATTAGTCCTCCTGGTCAAAGGGAAGGGGATTGAAAGGATTAGTCAAACCTGGTGCATCAAAAGATGGTTACATGGCTTGTGCCACAGACAGGGGTTCAGCTACTTAGGCCATGGGACTCGCTTTGAGAAACCAGGTCTCCTGGGGGCTTCTGGGGTCCACCTGTCAGAGAAGGAGAAGAGCATCTTTGCTCATGGGTTTGCGAAGGTGTGAAGAGGGCTTTAAACTAGAGTTGCTTTTGGAGGGGAACCTTAATCCATCCTGCTCCTCCCAGCTTGATGCCAGTGTCAGCGATCCCAGAGCTGGGAAAAGGGACATAGAATCATAGGATGGATTGGGTTGGAAGAGACCTCAAAGATCATCTAGTTCCAACTCCCTGCTATAGGCAGGGATGACACCCACTAGATCAGGTTGCCCAGGACCTCATCTAACCTGGTCGTGGACATCTCCAGTGATGCAACATCCACAATTTCTGTGGGCAACCTGTTCCAGTGCCTCACCACACTCTGAGTGAAGAATTTCCTCCTAACCTCTAATCTAAATCTCTCCTTTTAGTTTAAAATCATTTCTCCTTGTCCTGTCATTATATGATTGAGCAAAGAGTTGCTCTCCATCTTTTTTATAAGACACCTTCAAGTACTGAAAGGTCGCAATCAGTTCAGCCCTGGGCTTTTGCTTCTGTAGGCTGAACAGCCCCAACTCTCTCAACCTTTCTTCATAGGAAAAGTGCACCAGCCCCTTGATCATCTTTGTGGCCCTCCTCTGGACCTGCTCCGACAGCCCCACATCCTTCTTGCACTGGGGGCCCCAGACCTGAATGCAGTGGTCCAAGTGGGGCCTCACGAGGGCAGAGTAGAGGGGGACAATCGCTTCCCTCCACCTGCTGGCCACCCCTCTGTTAATACAGCCCAGGATGCAGCTGGCCTTCTGGGCTGCAAGCGCACACTACCAGCTCATGTCAAGCTTTTCATCCATCATGGGTCTTGGGTCATGGGTAGGAGAAGAGCAGCACAAAGGAATTCCAGCCACTGCAGCCAGTAAGTGAGTTTCAAATGTCTCTATGCTAACACACGTAGCATGGGAAATAAGCAAGAGGAGTTAAAGATGTATGCACACTTGCAAGGCTATGACCTCACTGGACTTACAGAGATGTGGTGACTGGAGTGTTGGAATGGAAGGACACAGGCTCTTCAGGAAGGACAGGCAGGGGAGATGAGGAGGGGGCATCTCCCTCTAAGTCAGTGAGCAGCTGGAGTGCGTGGACTCTGCCTGGGGATGGGTGAGGAGCTGACAGAGAGCTTGTGGGTCAGGAGTAAAGGCAGGGCAGGGACAGGTGACATTGTATTATGGGTCTGCTACAGGCCACCTGATCAGGAAGACCAAGTAGATGAGGCCCTCTGCAGACAGGTAGAAGCAGCCTCACTTTCATCAGCACTGGTCCTCACAGGGGACTTCGACCACCATGGTATCTGTTGGAGGGACAGCACAGCAAGGCATAGGCAATCCAGGAGGTTCCTGGAATGTATTAATGATAACTTCATTCTCCAAGTGATAGAGGATCCAATGAGGAAAGGTGCTCTGCTGGACTTCATTCTCACCAACAAGGAGGAGCTGGTGGGGAATGTGAAGCTCAAGGGCAGCCTTGGCTGCAGTGACCATGAAATGGTGCAGTTTTACATTCAGAGAGCAGTGAGGAGTCAGCACAGCAAACTCACTACCCTGGACTTCAGGAGAGAGGACTTTGCCCTCTCCAAGGATCTGCTTGGTAGAGTACCATGGGACAAAGCCCTGGAGGGAAGAGGGGCCAAAGAAAGCCTATTCAAGGATCACCTCCTTCAAGCTCAGGAGAGACGCATCCCAACAAAGAGGAAGTCAGGCAAAAACACCAGGAGGCCTACATGGATGAACAGGGAGATCCTGGCCAAACTCAAGCAAAAAGAAAAGCCCTACAGAGGGTGAAAGTAAGGACAGATAACCTGGGACGAATACAGTGACATTGCCCAGGCATCCAGGGATCAGGGTAGGAACTCTTTGCTGGTTTAAAAACTGTCTGAATGGCTGGGCCCAGAGAATAGTGGTGAACAGAGTGAAATATGGCTGGCGACCGGTCACCAGAGGTATTCCCCAGGGGTCGGTGTTGAGACCCATCCTCTTTAATACCATTTTTGATTATTTGGATGAGGGAATTGAACGCACCCTCAGTAAGTTCGCAGACGACACCTAGCTGGGAGGAAGTGTCGATCTGCTGGAGGGTAGGAAGGCCCAGCAGAAGGATCTAGACAGGATGGGTTAATGGACAGAGGTCAATGGGATGAGGTTCAACCTGGCTAAGTGCCGGGTCCTGCTCTTTGGTCACAACGACCACATGCAATGTTACAGGCTTGGGGGAGAGTGGTTCGAAAGCTGTGCAGAGGAAAATGTTCTGGGGGTGTTGATTGATGCTCGACTGAACATGAGCTGGCAGTGTGCCCAGGTGGCCAAGAAGGCCAATGGCATCCTGTCTTGTATCAGGAACAGTGTAGCCAGCAGGACCAGGGAGGTGTTCATTCCCCTGTACTCTGCTCTCGTGAGGCCGCACCTCAAGTACTGTGTTCAGTTTTGATACAATAAGGACATTCAGGCCCCGGATCATGTCCAGAGAAGGACTATGAAGCTGCTGAAGGGCCTGGAAGACAAGTCCTATGAGGAGGGGCTGAGGGAACTGGGGTTGTTTAGTCTGGAGAAGAGGAGGCTCAGGGGAGACCTTATTGCTCTCTACAGCTACCTGAAAGGAAGGTGTGGAGAGCTGGGAATTGGCCTCTTCTCACAGGTAACTAGTGATAGGACTAGAGGGAATGGCCTCAAGTTACACCAGGGGAGGTTTATGTTAGAAATTAGGAGACATTTCTTCTCAGAAAGAGTAGTCAGGCATTGGAACGGGTTGCCCAGGGAAGTGGTGGCATCCCCATCCCTGGGGGTGTTCAAGGAAAGGTTGGACGTGGCGATTAGGGATATGGTTTAGTGGGTGACACTGGTAGTAGGGTGATGGTTGGACCGGATGATCATGAAGGTCTCTTCCAGCCTTAATGATTCTATGATTCTATGATTCTATGATAAAAAAGACTAAAGCCTTTTTAGATACAAATTTGTCCAGCATTGTCAAGGGCAACAAGAAAGGCTTCTGTAGGTATGTCAGTAATAAAAGGAAGACTAGGGCCATCTCTGGATGGAAATGGAAGACCAAGTTACCTGGGATGTGGAGAAGGCTGAGGTATTCAATGACTTTTTGGCCTCCGTCTTCACTGGAAAAAGCACTAGCCACATAGCCCAAGCCGCAGAATGCGGTGGTGACTGGGAGAATGATGAACTGAATGAGAAGATCAGGTTTGAGACCACCTAAGGAACCTAAAGATGCACGAGACCATGGGGCCTGATGAAATCCATCTGAGGATTCTGACACAACAGACAGATGAAGTTGCTTAGCCACTGTCCTTCATAACTGAGAAGCTGTGGCACTGACTGAAAGAGGGGAAATATAACCCCCATTTTTAAAAAGGAAAAAAAAATATCAGGGAACACTTCCTCCTAGAAACTATGCTAAGGCACATGGAAAACAAGGAGGTGTTTGGTGACATCCAACATGGATTCAATACGGGCAAATCGTGCCTGACAAATCTGGTGGCCTTCTATGATGGGGTCTCCGCATTGGTGGATAAGGGAAGAGCAACTGACATCATCTACCTGGACCCACTGAAAGCATTAGACACTGTCCTGCATGATAACCTTGTCTCTAAATTGGAGAGACATGTATTTGACAGATGAACCACTTGGTGGATAAGGAATTGGCTGAATGGTCGCATTCAAAGAGTTGCAGTCAACAGTTTGATGTCCACGTGGAGACCAGTTATGAGAGGTGTACCTGAGGGGACTGTATTGGGCACTGTTTAACATCTTTGCCAGTGACATGGACAGGGGGATTGAGTGCACTCGCAAACAGTTTCCTGATGACACCAAGCTGTGTGGTGAGGTTGACATGCAGGGAGGAAAGGATGCCATCCAGAGGGACTTTGACACACTTGAGAGCTGGGCCCTTGTCAACATCATGAAGTTCAACAAGGCCATGTGCAAAGTCCTGTATCTGGATCAGAACAATGTAAAACATGAATACAGTCTGGCCACTGAGTGGATTGAGAGGAGCCCTGAGGAGAAAGACCTGTGGGTATTGGTGGACAAAAAATGAAAGTGAGCCAGCAATGTGTTCTTGCAGACAAGAAAGCAGATTGTATGCCGGTCTGTATCAAAAGTCATGTAGTTATCAGGTCAAGGGAGGTGATTCACCACCTCTGCTCATCTCTTGCGAGACCCTACATCAAGCACTGTGTTCAGCTTCTGCATAAGAAGGGCATGCACGTATTGGAGCAAGCCTACAGGAGGGTAAGAATAGTAATCAAAGGGCTGTAACACCTCTGCTCTGAAGACAGGCTGAGGGAGTTGGGGTTATTCAACCTGGAGAACAGAATGCTCCAAGGAGACCTTACGGCAGGCTTCCAGTATCTAAAGGGAGCTTACAGAAAAGCTGGGTAGGGACTCTTTGTCAGGGAGTATAGTGATAGGACAAGGGGAAATTTTTTAAACTAAAAAACTTTAAACTTTGAACTAAAAGCTAACAACTTTAAACTTTAAACTAAACTAAAAAAAAAAATGTTGTTTGGAAGAAATTCTTTACTCAGTGGGTAGTGACATACTGGAACAGGTTGCCCAGAGATGCTGTGGATGCCCCATTCCTGGAAGTGTTCAAAGCCAGGTTGGATGGGGCTTTGACCAATCTGGTCTTATTGGATGTGTGTTATAAAGGGGGTTGGAATTAGATGATTTTTAAGGTCACTTCAAACCCAAAACATTCTGTGATTCTATATACAGAAGGAGTAAAATATGCAAGTTAAGTACAGAATATACAAGATGTGCAGACCTGTCACAGGAGAATCAGCAATCTGTTTTCTGCACCATAAAGTGAAGTCAGCTCAGCGACACCCTTAAGTGTCTTCCTTAACTTTATAAAAAGTTCTTTTCACAGAGTATATCAGGGATTTTTCTCTTTATTGGTGATATGAAGAAAGTATGTAAGGGATTCATTCCACATTTTTGGTCTGTTCAGGGTTTTACATACTTTGATATCACCACCCACTTCTTCTGAGACTCACGTCCTCACCACAGATATCTGCATTTAAATGTTGATACATATGAAGGCAGATTATACTTCTTCTAAGGGGATATTTAGTGTGTTTCTCAGTAAACTTTTCCAGTGTTAAACATTTTCTTCAGCTGAAACCCGTTTCACAGCCCCAAGGTTTAGACCTGATGAATGCCTTTGTAATCACACAAGATCTCCAGATTGCACCTCTGATTTCCTTCATCACCTGTGGTCTATCGTATGCTAATTTAATTAACAAGATTTTCAGGTTTTCTATTTCATTAATATATAGAATTTTACCAAAAAACAAATATATGTGTCCTGCCATCTAAATCTTTCTCACTGAATACGTCTGGATGATTGTCACAGGACCACGACACTAATAGCATGGTGGCTTTTTGGAGGTCTTTATCTACAAAAACTTCCCAAATAAACTAAGTGATTTCTTAACTAAAGTTTTACAATCACAGAATATCCAGAGCTGGAAGGGACCCACAAGAATCATTGAGACCAACTCCTGACTCCACACAAGAACACCCCAAAATTAAACCACGTCTGAGAGCATTGTCCAAACATTTCCTGAACTCCAGCAGGCTTGGTGTCATGACCAATGCCCTGGAGTTTGTTCCAGTGTACGACTACCCTCCCAGTGAAGACTCCTTTCCTAACACCCAGCCTAACTCTCCCCTGTCCCAGCTCCACACCATTCCCTCAGGTACTGTTGCTGTCCCCAGAGAGCAGAGCTCAGCGCCTTCCCCTCTGCTTCCCTTTTGAGGGAGCTGCAGGCCACCATTAGGCCTCCACTCAGCCTGCTCTGCTCTGGGCTGAACAAACCTCAGCTGCTTCTCATATGTCTTCCTCCCTGTACACTTCACCCTCTTCATAATCTTCCTTTGGACACTCTCTAATTATGTCTTTCTTATATTGTGGTGCCCAAAACTGCACACAGTACTTGAGGTGAGGCTGCACCAACACAGAACAGAGTAGGACAATAACTTCCCATGGCCAGCTATCAATACCATGCTTGATACACTCCAGGATTCAGCTGGCTCTCCTGGCTGTGAAGGCAGACTGTTGACTCATATTTAACTTGCCGTAGACCAGAACCCCCAGATCCCTTTCTGTGAGGCTGCTTTCCAGCTTCTTGTCCCCCAGACTTTAATTACAGCCAGTGTTGCCCCTTCCCAGGTATAGAATCTAGCACTTTCTCTTGTTAAACTTCATGTGGTTGATGGCTGCTCAGCCCTCTAGTCTGTATGGGCATTCTACAAGGCTTTCTGCCCTTGAGTAAGTCCACAATTCCTCCCAGTTTAGCATCATCTGCAAACTTAGTATAACTTCAAGTCCTGCATTCAAGTCATTGAGACTGAAAGGCATGCAATTACCAGGGTCTTCTTTCTTGTGCGTCTTGAAAATTTGGACATTTGCCAGTTCCCAGTCGACTGGGACTTCTCCAGATTCCCAAGACAGATGAAAAATGATTGAGAGATGTTTCAAGATGACAATAGCCATCTCTTTCAGTACTCTAGGATGAATCCCATTGGGCCCCTTAGATTTATACGCTTTAAGCTGGAGCAGCAAATCAAACACAAGTTCAAAGTTGGCTGGGAGTTTATTGTTCCCACAGTCACAGTCCACCAATTCAAGTGTCTGGGGTTCCAAGACCCATCATCAGTGTTGTAGACAGTGGTGAAGGAGGCATTTTATACTCAAAAAGATCAATTTCAGGAAGCTAAAATATAGAGTACATCACATGCTCCATGGAGAAAACTCAAAACTCTGAGGGCAGTTAGAACAGGAAGAAAAAGTTTTTGTGTACATCCTTCCTCCTGCACACAATGTCATTGCTCCCAGGTGTTTTCTACACTGTGACATACTTCCCATTCCCATCCATTCCTCAGAAAATTGCTTTCTCTTGTGTCCCACCCTTGAAGGCAGGAGTGGCTGCTCCTGCTCCTCACTGCCATCTTTCACTCCCTCTGTAGTTTTTTAGCTCTGAGAAGTGACTTTCTCTGTTTCTCTTTCTTTGCTTTCTACATCCTTCTCCTCCTCCTGTCAGCATGGTCTATTCTCCCCAAGGCAATTAGCAATCTCCCTTCCTTCACTAATTCACCCGTTCTCTTCTTATAGAAATGCTGAATGGATCCAGAGCTAAACAAGCCACTAACACAATATGTCACAGTGGTCTTCTGCTCTGTCTTTAAAAGATCCAAGCTGGAATAAGCTATTTATTATTCAAATACTACTTAATATGACAACCCTATCCAAACCATATTTTTTTCTGTTTGGGAAATCAGGCATATCACACTCAAGGTTGTAAGTTTATCCACAAAATCTGCAAGCTGATTTAAAAATAGGAAGCTCATTATTACTTCCATAGCAGTTGGTGTTGTCCATTGCTCAATTTTCTATTATTTGCATTTTAGTGAACACCCAATGTAGGAACACTGAGGAAAGCATTGTGTCAAGGAGACAACTCTAGAGCAGTTTCCAAAGTCATCCTTGGAACTGGCATGCAAAGTGATCCTGGATGAACTGCTGTACCACTGTACACTTTCAGGCCTACCACAGGGTTTCCATTGCTCCTCACAAATGAATGCTAAAGTTTGAACATATTTTATTAATTATTTTCAAAACTGGAACTTTTTTTTTTTTTTTGTCATTGGACCTGCTGTTTTCCTAAAGTCATATCTCTTTCTTTTCATTTGAACAGACCATTTGATGAGTTTTTTAAGAATTTTAGTGAGAATATCTCAATGGAAAGAGATGGAAAATCCTCAGCTGTTATAAGGACTTGGAGCTACATGCAAAGGAGAGATGTTTTGCCTCCTTTCACTATACCTTAGGTGCTTACCTGCAGTCATACAGAGGGGGCACTTTGTAGATTCACTGGAAATGCTGAGCTCCCCAGAAGAGCTGGGAAATGACTATCTTATTAGAAACAAAGGAATACATTTGCAAGAGGATTTACAAGTCTGCCACCTATTCTGCTTTTATAAAAAACAAGGGACAGTTTTTCTATGAGAAGCACAATTATACTATGAGATGAAGTTACAATCTCAAGTGCGGAATACGGAAATAGGTATACCCAAGTACATTCTGCTGAAAATTACAAATGCTTTCTTTCTGTGTAGCACTTTAAAAAATAACTAAATATTAACATTTGCAGTTTGGAATTCTTTTACAAAATTGCCAACACCCCAACAAAACCACCTTTCTTTCCCCAACCAGAATTCTATCTTCAAACCTCTCTGTAAAGAGAATTTCTTCCAAATGTGAATTAATTTCTTATGCTGCTATAGCACTATACCATATCATAATGACTTTCAGGTTAGATTTTATTAGAGTATGGGAGAAAATGGTCCAAACCACACCAGAAGAAAAAAGTTCATTTTGGGAAATATTTTGGTCAATAATTTATAGTAATTTTGAATGAGAAATTTTAAACAGACTTAAAATAAAATTCTTTTTTTGAGTTATATCTTCTGCACCCTACCATAACTACTAAGTAGAAAAGGAAAAAAAAAATAGTGAGTTCCTTGCTGGCTCATTTTTACCTTTCCTATTTTCAGTACCCCAAGGAACTGAAGTTCTACTCTATTACATATTTAAAGATGCATATTTATTCAAAAAGCTCCATAAAGTATAAATCAATACAGGGTCAGGCTTAATTCAGCACTTTTGTTAAGGTCAAAGGAATATTGCTGATATTTTATTTTTAATGTTTGCATTGAAATATATCCTTAGCCAGTGTTCAACTACATAAACAGCAGACTTTACAGAATTTTCAAGCCCTTTGGTTATGAATTGAACTTCTGAATACTAAATTAACCATTACAATGACTATTGCAATAAATATTTCTATAAAAGAAAAGACTGTTCTTGATTAACAGATAAAACAAGCTAAATTGACTTTTTTTCTTAATTTGTTTTCTTCATATTAATCTTATTAAAAATATCTCTGAATTTAATTAAGATTTAACACAGAAATCGTGTTTGGTAATTGACTTAATTTTTTTACTAATTGCTTACTTATTAAAAACTCATTTTCCAAGTACACTGCTCATTACTAAAGAATAATAATTCTAGTGAAGAAAATATTAATCTTTTTACTGGGGATATTTTTTCTTTTTAATTTAGTAAGGCAAATATTTTTTAATCATATCTAATTTGGTATTATTATCATCAACCCTGTTCTCTTACTTCTTGTATTTAACTACCAGAACATTATACTTCATTGAAAAGCAGTGCAGAAGCCAATAACAAAATTATGTTGTTACAAAATTTGCCTTTGCTTAAACAAAAACTACCTGCTATAAATGCCTGTATGCTTAATTGCATAATAACGGTATTTACTAGAACAAATTAAAATATTGTGTTTCTTTTCAATTAGAATGTTTTATGATCACCACCTATTCAGTTTTTTTCTTTTGTTTTGCTTATTTTTGTTCTTATTTTTGTTTGTTTGTATCATTTGATATTATTATTTTTTTTAATTATTTCCATAACGTTGATTCCATTAGGACATCCTGTTCATCAGTAATTTATCTTGTGGAAAAAATATTCACAAACAAATCTGTGAGTGAAAAAGAAGCGAAGTAAATGTTAGAGACACTGAAAATCTTTTGCTGTGTAATAATCATATTTTCTACAATATGGGGCAAAATTGAATCTTTTTTCTTTTCAGCTGATGAGAACAGGAAAAATATCCTTTTCATATTTAATATCTGAAACTTCAGTCCTGAAAAGTTCATATCTACCATACAATATGTATCATAAAGCTACTGAAATATTGAAAGAGTGAAAAACATAGATAAACCCATGCAGAAAAAGCATGTCATACAACTCTACAAATTGAACAGAAGGCCAAAGCCATTTTGTATGTTTTATTTTATTTTAAAGAACATAGGATAAATGTATCAGAGAGATTACAAGCAATGTGTAGGAGTACTCATCAATGTGACATTCATGTACTTTGAATGTCACAGATCTACAGGTGATCTTTATTCTGATAACATGCAAACCACTTACAAAGGCCTTCTGTGGCCTTCCAATTGTTTACAGAAAAGTCATTATTGCAAGGTCAGTCTTACATATTTACTATCCTGATTATCTCTTTTTACATTGCTTTTGTTAGTATAATGTGTGAATTCAGTGCATGATGAAATTTTGAATGACCTGTGCATTCACCACTCTGCTTATTCATGTATGCCTTATAATTTAAATCAAGCAGCACAGGTGATCACTAAGTGTAGTCTGTTCCTTAGAAGAAAAGATGTCAAAAAGAATGGGTATATAACATGTTGGTGAAACTTACACCAGTTAATTTAGTAATTTGGCTGGTGTCAGAAAAAAATAAAATAATAATAATAAAAAATTTTTGTAAAAGTTTTTCAGACTTTTTCCCCTCCTTTTTGTTTGTTTGTTCGTTTGTTTGTTTGCCTTTATAAGACTCTCTGATTTTTTTTTTCTTCTGAAAGGAATTGCTTATTTTGAGGAAGAGTCAGGTAAACATCCTTTTAGAAATCCTGAGAGAAATAGCTGATGTTGTGCACTATACACTACAAGCTGATTCAGGCTCATGTTTTGATCTGGTGACCCTGATTTATCAGCATAATGACTCATGTGAGCAATTTTATTGATTTAGCTTAGACTGTTGCTGCCTCTTTTTTGACACTTGAAAGTCAGGATCCTGACCATCCACGTTGCCTTCGAGTGGAGCATATTTAACAATATCATCTGAGAACTTCATCTTGGATGCTGACAGAAGCCCTTAGCCAAGCTGGACTTCGCAGTATCCTACTGTTAAAAGCATCCTGAAACTGCCAAGAGAAATATTGCAAAGCACCCTGGCTGGCACTAACCCATCCCATTGTTATTCTCTTTCATGTCTCCTCTCCTTGCTCTTATTACTGCCTGGTTTTATGCATGGCTCAACAATGCAAACTCTGATCACAGGAAGGGCCTTTGTTCTGTCACTTATTGGTTAGGTACAATCATATGTACAAGCCACAAGAAGCCGGTGAAAGAATGACTCATTTATGTCCAAAAAAACACCAGTCTCACATTGTACAAGAACTACTTGTGCAGCCACATGGCCATAGCACCAAAAGGACAATGACCAATATAAATCAACAGAGCTAATAATATCAATGCTTCCAAGAACACTTTTAGCAATATTTTTGCCTTGAAGAATCCTGAATTGCAGACAGATGCCCCAAGCATACTGATCTTCCTACCAACCACCAGGTCTTGAAAGAACATGGGGACATACATGACAGTGGGCCCGGACAGACAGAGATATATTTCTGTATGTGTCAAAAAACAATTTCTCTTTTGGAAGCTACTTCTTATAAGCACTTCTCAAGCCTATTCAGCACCCTCTGTTATTTTCTGCTTTCTCAGTAAGCACAAGAGAGCTAAACCATTTATCAACAACCACTAGCAAAAATAGAAAAGCAGAACAGTTGTAGACTGCTTTGCATATAAAATATTTTCTGTTAGTCTAAATCAGCAGGACATCTTGCTGGCTGAGTAGTTTTATTTGTTGTGTCTGCACTGTCCTTTTACATCTTCAAACACAGATTATTTTAAACATAGGCTTGCCTTTGCTTCGGGGAGCACTTCACAATCTGCCATCTTTTGTTGCCTCAGCTATTTATCTTCTGACTTCTCCTTCAGTCCACAGCTCAAGAGCACCCTGTAAATGAAAGACATGTTGTGACTAATGCAGACTTCACACACTTCCCAGAGCACACACCTAATCTGGCTTATCATGACCCTTCCATCTCCAGTTCACTGGGAGCTCTTAAATTGGACATTGGTGGGAGCACATGATTTGTTCTCTCTCTTGCGCTTACTCTTTAAAGATCCATCTAAGCATACACAAAAACTATCTTTGCTTCTTCTTTCATTTGCCACACCATTTATTTTTCCATTAATCACAATTTCACACAAATGCATCATTATAAAATATTCCATACCGGATGACCTTTGAGTATTCCTTATTTAAGGGTTCATAAAGTCTTAGCATGAGGTATATCTAATGATCCCTATACAAACACACTGGAAGCCCAACCTACAAAGGCATAGGCAGGTAGAAAACTCTTGAAATTTAGCCTTCAGTCTAAGGTCCTGTGGCAATGCTTGGCAGTTCTCTTTTGTTAAATAAAGTACAATATGCCAATCTGAAATAAATGTAAATTATCACCTTTCTTCTCTGTTAATTAAGGTCTGATTAATGCATTCCAGTAGTTGTTTCTGGTATAGTAGGGGAATGTCTTTTGTTGTAAAAACAAAACTCATCTATAAATCACTGTTCTGCTTCTTCTATTGACCTTTGGGTTAAGCCATTGTCCTGGTTTCAGGTAGGACAGAGTTAATTTCCCTCCTAGTAGCTGGCAGGGTGTTATGTTTTGGATTAGGATGAGAAGAGCGCTGATAACATGCTGATGTTTTAATTGTTGTAGAGCAGTGCTTACACCAAGCCAAGGACTTTTCAGCTTCTCGCTCTGTCCTGCTAGCGAGCAGGCTGGGGGTGCAGCAGGAGCTGGGAGGGGACAGACCCAGGACAGCTGACCCAAACTGGCCAAAGGGGTATTCCATACCATCTGACGTCATGCTGAACAATATATAGGGGTGGCTAGCCGGGGTGGGGGGGGCGGCTGCTCGGGGATAGGCTGGGCATCGGTCAACGGGTGGTGAGCAATTGCATTGTGCATCACTTATTTTGTACACATTATTACTATTATTATTATTATTATTGTTGTTATTAATTTTCCTGTCTTAATAAACTGTCGTTATCTCAACTCACAGGCTTCACTTTCCCGTTTCTCTCCCCCATCCCGGAGAGGGAGGGGGGAGGGTGAGCGAACGGCTGTGTGGTGTTCGGCTGCCAGCCGGGCTAAACCACAACAGTCCATTTGGCGCCCAACGTGGGGCTCGAAGGGTTGAGATATCGACAGATTTGACCAGAGTGTGTTAAACTAAAATTGGTATAAGTATTCGACCTGCTTAATAGTTGCTAGTCACAATGTTGATTGCCTTAATCTCAAGTCTGCTGTACCTGTTTCCCAAATTGAGTTTTATAGCAAGTTACTTTTTGTATGTGCTCCCTGTCGTGCTGTTTATCCTCTCCGGGCCCTGGTTTAAGATTGTTATGGTACCGTGTGGTGTAACGATGGCTTATGAAATGATGAGATATCTGGTCATGACTCTAACCTGGTATTTGTACTCAGCACTGTCGTCGACTCTATACTTCGGAAACCATATCTCAGAAACTATTAGCAATTACACCTATTGCCTTTTTTCATCAGGGAGTCAATCTCTGGAGGGGACAGGGGAAGATATTTTCTCCTACCTGTTCACTCTCCCTTCCTCCTTCACCACCCTCTTATCCCCCGAGCTAGTTACGGTAGCTCTCCAAGATGTTGAGTATCCTTGGGATACTCAGACCAGCATGTTCTTGTTGTTATGTCTCCTGAATGTGCTTCAGGTTTTGTTTAAGGTTAAACAACTACTTAGGAATCTCATCCGGAGATCTGTCTTGAGGCGGGATAGTTGCGAGTGGCAGGGAGTGTGGGAGGATATGGGCAGGTTTCTAGGGCAGTGGGCACCTCCAGTGTTTTGGACGTTCACCCCTGAACAACTGCAAAATCCTAAAAAACTGGTAGAAACTGCAGGAGGATGAAGATGAGGATGAGGATGTCAGACAATCAACAGTAACTACCCGAACCCTATACTAGCGTGAGCTACGAGATGTGCGAAAAGGTTTTGGTCGCTGTATAGGTGAACAGCTTGTCACCTGGCTGCTCCGGTGCTGGGACACTGGAGCCAATGGTGTGGAATTAGAGGGCAGGGAAGCCAAGCGGTTGGGATCCCTTGCTAGAGATGCAAGCATTGGCAAAGCAATTGGAGACGGAACACGATCTCACAGCCTCTGGAGGCGTCTCCTGTTAGCTGTGAAGGGAAGGTATCCCTACAAGGAAGAACTTGTATGTCTACCAGTCAAGTGGACCACCATGGAGAAGGGAATCCAGTACCTGAGGGAATTAGCCGTACTGGAAGTAATTTATATGGACCTAGACGACGCACAAACATCCACAGATCCAGATGAAGTCCAGTGTACTCGACCCATATGGCGGAAGTTTGTACAGAATGCACCATCAACATGGGCCAGCACATTGGCAATAATAACCTGGAAAGACGGTGAAGATCCCACAGTGGGTGACATGGCTAAACAACTCCGGCAGTACGAAGGAAATCTCTCCTCTTCCCTACAGGCCTGCGTCTCGGCTGTGGAGAAACTCTCTGAAGAGTTCCACCAACTTAAAGAGAATTTATCTTCCCCCCCACCTGAACAAACCAGTGGCCACCAACTAAAAGAGAATACTTTGGAGAAACTTTTTGAAGAGGTCCACCAACTTAAAGAGAGTGTATTTTCTTCCCCACCTGTACGAACCAGCGTCTCGGCTATTAGGGGTAAACGCGCATCCGTGCAAAGAAGACAATATGGTGGGTACACACCCCGCGCCACCCTGTGGTTCTACCTACGTGACCATGGAGAGGACATGAGAAAATGGGATGGAAAATCTACTGAGACCCTAGAGGCACGGGTACGTGAGTTGCAAAAGAAAACAATCGGGAAAAAGGGGTTCTCTGAAAAGTTTGCTGCTCCAACTTCTAGCAGGCAGTCTTTTAAACACAGAAACGAAGATTCTGACCAGGACTAGAGGGGCCCTGCCTCCAGCCAGGGGGAGGAAAGGGACAACCGAGTTTATTGGACTGTGTGGATTCGATGGCCTGGCACGTCTGACGCACAGAAGTATAAGGCTTTAGTAGACACCGGTGCACAATGTACTCTAATGCCATCAAGCTGTAAAGGACCAGAGCCCATCTGTATTTATGGCGTGACAGGGGGATCCCAGCAGTTAGCTGTATTGGAAGCTGAAGTGAGTCTAACCGGAAATGAGTGGCAAAAGCACCGTATTGTGACTGGCCCGGATGCTCCGTGCATCCTTGGCATAGACTATCTTAGAAGAGGATATTTCAAGGACCCAAAAGGGTTCCGCTGGGCTTTTGGCATAGCTGCCTTAGAGACAGAGGACATTAAACAGTTGTCTACCTTGCCCGGTCTCTCAGAGGACCCTTCTGTTGTGGGGTTGCTGAGGGTTGAAGAACAGCAGGTGCCAATCGCTACCACAACTGTGCACCGGCGGCAATATCGCACCAACCGAGACTCCCTGATTCCCATTCACGAGCTAATTCGTCAACTGGAGAGCCAAGGAGTGATCAGCAAGACCCATTCACCTTTTAATAGTCCCATATGGCCAGTGCGAAAGTCTAATGGTGAGTGGAGACTAACAGTGGACTATCGTGGCCTGAACGAAGTCACGCCACCACTGAGTGCTGCAGTGCCGGACATGCTAGAACTCCAGTACGAACTGGAATCAAAGGCAGCCAAGTGGTATGCCACAATTGATATTGCTAATGCATTTTTCTCCATCCCTCTAGCAGCAGAGTGCAGGCCACAGTTTGCTTTCACTTGGAGGGGAGTCCAATACACTTGGAATCGGCTGCCCCAGGGGTG
This sequence comes from Cygnus atratus, assembly GCF_013377495.2. Lineage (NCBI taxonomy): Eukaryota > Metazoa > Chordata > Aves > Anseriformes > Anatidae > Cygnus > Cygnus atratus. The sequence goes on from NC_066396.1 coordinate 72,340,718, forward strand.
GAAACATAGCCCTACCATTTGCCATGGACTGATCCAGTCTGCGCTGGAGCAGGGGGAGGCTCCTGAACACCTGCAGTACATCGATGACATCATTGTGTGGGGTGACACGGCAGAGGAAGTTTTCGAGAAAGGGAAGAAAATAGTCCAAATCCTTCTGAAGGCCGGTTTTGCCATAAAACAAAATAAAGTCAAAGGACCTGCACGAGAGATCCAGTTTTTAGGAATAAAATGGCAAGATGGACGTCGTCAAATCCCAATGGATGTGATCAACAAAATAACAGCTATGTCTCCACCAACTAGCAAAAAGGAAACACAAACTTTCCTAGGTGTCGTGGGGTTTTGGAGAATGCATATTCCAAATTACAGTCTGATTGTAAACCCACTCTACCAAGTAACTCGTAAGAAGAATGCTTTTGAATGGGGCCCTGAGCAACGACAAGCCTTTGAACAAATTAAACAGGAAATAGTTCATGCAGTAGCCCTTGGGCCAGCCCGAACAGGACCAGACGTAAAGAATGTGCTCTACACCGCAGCCGGGGAGAATGGTCCCACCTGGAGCCTCTGGCAGAAAGAACCTGGGGAAACTCGAGGTCGACCCCTGGGGTTTTGGAGTCGGGGATACAGAGGATCTGAGGCCCGCTATACTCCAACCGAAAAGGAGATATTGGCAGCATATGAGGGAGTTCGATCTGCTTCGGAAGTGGTCGGTACTGAAGCGCAGCTCCTCCTGGCACCCCGACTGCCGGTACTGGGTTGGATGTTCAAAGGAAGGGTCCCCTCTACACATCATGCAACTGATGCTACATGGAGCAAGTGGGTTGCACTGATTACTCAGCGGGCTCGAATAGGAAACCCCAGTCGCCCAGGAATCCTGGAAGTGATTATGGACTGGCCAGAAGTACTTTGGGATATCATCAGAGGAGGAGGTGGTCCGTGCTGAAGAAGCCCCACTGTACAACAAGCTACCAGAAAATGAGAAGAAATATGCCCTGTTCACTGATGGGTCCTGTCGTATGGTGGGAAAGCATCGGAGATGGAAAGCTGCTGTATGGAGTCCTACACGACGAGTTGCAGAAGCTGCTGAGGGAGAAGGTGAATCGAGTCAGTTTGCAGAAGTGAAAGCCGTTCAGCTGGCCTTAGATATTGCTGAACGAGAAAAGTGGCCAGTTCTCTATCTCTATACTGATTCATGGATGGTAGCAAATGCCCTGTGGGGGTGGCTACAGCAATGGAAGCAGAACAACTGGGAAGCGCGGGGGCAAACCCATCTGGGCTGCTGCATTGTGGCAAGATATTGCTGCCCGGGTAGAGAACCTGGTTGTAAAGGTACGCCATGTAGATGCCCATGTGCCCAAGAATCGGGCCACTGAAGAACATCAAAACAACCAGCAGGTGGATCAGGCTGCTAAGATTGAAGTGGCTCAGGTGGACCTGGACTGGCAACATAAAGGTGAATTATTTATAGCCCGATGGGCCCATGACACCTCAGGCCATCAAGGTAGAGATGCAACATACAGATGGGCTCGTGACCGAGGGGTGGACCTGACCATGGACACTATAGCACAGGTTATTCATGATTGTGAAACATGTGCTGCAATTAAACAAGCCAAACGGTCAAAGCCTCTCTGGTGTGGAGGACGATGGCTGAAATACAAATATGGAGAGGCCTGGCAGATTGATTACATCACACTCCCCCAAACCCGCAACGGCAAGCGCCACGTACTTACAATGGTGGAAGCAACCACCGGATGGCTGGAAACATATCCTGTGCCCCATGCCACCGCCCAGAACACTATCCTGGGCCTTGAAAAGCAAGTCCTATGGCGACATGGCACCCCAGAAAGAATTGAGTCAGACAATGGGACTCATTTCCGAAACAACCTTATAGACACTTGGGCCAAAGAACATGGTATTGAGTGGGTGTATCACATCCCCTATCATGCACCAGCCTCCGGGAAAGTTGAACAATACAATGGACTGTTAAAGACTACACTGAAAGCGATGGGTGCTGGGACATTCAAAAATTGGGAAACACATTTGGCAAAGGCCACCTGGTTAGTCAATACTAGAGGATCTGCCAACCGAGCTGGACCTGCCCAAGTCAAACCTGTTACGCACTGTAGAAGGGGATAAAGTTCCTGTAGTGCACGTAAGAAACATGCTGGGTAAGACAGTCTGGGCTACTCCTGCCTCAGGAAAAGGCAAGCCCATTCATGGGATTGCTTTTGCTCAGGGACCTGGATGCACTTGGTGGGTAATGCAAAAGAATGGGGAGGTTCGGTGTGTACCTCAAGGGGACCTAATACTGGGTGAGAATAGCCCATGAGTTGAATTGCAGTATGTTAATTATCATATAACACTGTATGTCATAACTACCATGGTTGCTATATATCATAGATGAAAATGGTGACTAATTAGAAGGTATTGGAAAGAGTGTAACCTGAGCATGACATAAATGGTATGGAATAAGGGGTGGATATCTGTCCTGGTTTCAGGTAGGACAGAGATAATTTCCCTCCTAGTAGCTGGCAGGGTGTTATGTTTTGGATTAGGATGAGAAGAGCGCTGATAATATGCTGATGTTTTAATTGTTGTAGAGCAGTGCTTACACCAAGCCAAGGACTTTTCAGCTTCTCGCTCTGTCCTGCTAGCGAGCAGGCTGGGGGTGCAGCAGGAGCTGGGAGGGGACAGACCCAGGACAGCTGACCCAAACTGGCCAAAGGGGTATTCCATACCATCTGACGTCATGCTGAACAATATATAGGGGTGGCTAGCCGGGGTGGGGGGGCCGGCTGCTCGGGGATAGGCTGGGCATCGGTCAACGGGTGGTGAGCAATTGCATTGTGCATCACTTATTTTGTACACATTATTACTATTATTATTATTATTATTATTGTTATTAATTTTCCTGTCTTAATAAACTGTCGTTATCTCAACTCACAGGCTTCACTTTCCCGTTTCTCTCCCCCATCCCGGAGAGGGAGGGGGGAGGGTGAGCGAACGGCTGTGTGGTGTTCGGCTGCCAGCCGGGCTAAACCACAACAGCCATAAATATCAGATTGCCTGAGAATACTGTCACCTCAGTCTCTTGAACAAAATAAGCATGTGGACTACATGCTGGATTTGCAGTTGTCCACCCTATATAAATTCTGTTATTAGGAAAACAAAGTTGCAAAATTAAAATGGATTCTAAATTCTCTTCACCAACGATGCTGAAGATAAACATGACAAGTTATATACAGTCATTTCCATTAAGCACATACCTGTTGTGTGTGTTGATTACCATTCATATAAAGTATTTGTGTCAAAAGAATTTTGCCTAATAATGAAAACAAAAAAACATCTGAGGAATTAGGAAAGATCCTAAATATATGATCAAGGTGAAATGCATCTTTTAAATTTGCATCTTAAATGAAAAGGAAAAGAAAGAAAGGAAGGGGAAAGGGGAAGGGGAAAGGGGAAGGGGAAAAGGGAAAGGGGAAAGGGAAGGGAAGGGGAAAGGGGAAGGGGAAAGGGAGGGGAAGGGGAAAGGGAGGGGAAGGGGAAAGGGGAAGGGGAAAGGGAGGGGAAGGCGAAAGGGGAAGGGGAAAGGGGAGGGGGAAAGGGGAGGGGGAAAGGGGAGGGGGAAAGGGGAGGGGGAAAGGGGAGGGGGAAAGGGGAGGGGGAAAGGGGAGGGGGAAAGGGGAGGGGGAAAGGGGAGGGGGAAGGGGAGGGGGAAAGGGGAGGGGGAAAGGGGAGGGGGAAAGGGGAGGGGGAAAGGGGAGGGGGAAAGGGGAAAGGGAAGGGGAAAGGGAAGGGGAAAGGGAAGGGGAAAGGGAAGGGGAAAGGGAAGGGGAAAGGGAAGGGGAAAGGGAAGGGGAAAGGGAAGGGGAAAGGGAAGGGGAAATGGAAGGGGAAAGGGAAGGGAAGGGAAGGGAAGGGAAGGGAAGGGAAGGGAAGGGAAGGGAAGGGAAGGGAAGGGAAGGGAAGGGAAGGGAAGGGAAGGGAAGGGAAGGGAAGGGAAGGGAAGGGAAGGGAAGGGAAGGGAAGGGAAGGGAAGGGAAGGGAAGGGAAGGGAAGGGAAGGGAAGGGAAGGGAAGGGAAGGGAAGGGAAGGGAAGGGAAGGGAAGGGAAGGGAAGGGAAGGGGGAAGGGAAGGGGAAAGGGAAGGGAAGGGGAAAGGGAAGGGAAGGGGAAAGGGAAGGGAAGGGGAAAGGGAAGGGGAAGGGGAAGGGAAAAAGGGGAAGGGGAAGGGGAAGGGGAAGGGGAAGGGGAAGGGGAAGGGGAAGGGGAAGGGGAAGGGGAAGGGGAAGGGGAAGGGGAAGGGGAAGGGGAAGGGGAAGGGGAAGGGGAAGGGGAAGGGGAAGGGGAAGGGGAAGGGAAGGGGAAGGGAAGGGAAGGGAAGGGAAGGGAAGGGAAGGGAAGGGAAGGGAAGGGAAGGGAAGGGAAGGGAAGGGAAGGGAAGGGAAGGGAAGGGAAGGGAAGGGAAGGGAAGGGAAGGGAAGGGAAGGGAAGGGAAGGGAAGGGAAGGGAAGGGAAGGGAAGGGAAGGGAAGGGAAGGGAAGGGAAGGGAAGGGAAGGGAAGGGAAGGGAAGGGAAGGGAAGGGAAGGGAAGGGAAGGGAAGGGAAGGGAAGGGAAGGGAAGGGAAGGGAAGGGAAGGGAAGGGAAGAGAAGAGAAGAGAAGAGAAGAGAAGAGAAGAGAAGAGGAAGAGAAGAGAAGAGAAGAGAAGAGAAGAGAAGAGAAGAGAAGAGAAGAGAAGAGAAGAGAAGAGAAGAGAAGAGAAGAGAAGAGAAGAGAAAAAAGAAAAGAAAAGAAAAGAAAAGAAAAGAAAAGAAAAGAAAAGAAAAGAAAAGAAAAGAAAAGAAAAGAAAAGAAAAGAAAAGAAAAGAAAAGAGAAAAGAAAAGAAAAGAAGGAAGGAAGGAAGAGAAAGAAAGAAAAAGAAAGAAGGAAAGAAGGAAAGAAGGAAAGAAAGACAGAGACAGAGAGAGAAAGAGAGAAAGAGAAAGAAAGAAAAAAAGAAAGAAAGAAAAAGAAAGAAAGAGAAAGAAAGAAAGAAAAAGAAAGAAAGAAAAAGAAAGAAAGAAAGAAAGAAAACTGCAGACTTTGAAAAGGGAGGCCAGAATAGTCTATTTGCATAAATTATTTAATGTTTTAATATTTCTCTGTTTCCCTGGAGATAATTTTCTATTAATATTTGTAAAGTATTATGATAAAAAGACTAACATAATTATAGTCTAATGACACTGTGAATTTCATGCAATGAGCATATATACACATTCTTCTTAGAAAAAAAAGGTTCTGGTAACTGATACCCATGAAGGTCAATGAGACATTCCTGATGTCCCTCCATAGTTTATCTCAGACATTACTCTAAACCCTTAGAAGATGATATTTTGCATTATCAAGGACATTATGCAAATTTTTTCTGTTTCACGCAGCTAAGTCCCTACCTACACAGATAATTACCTACATCAGCTCTTGGAACAAGAGCTTTGTCATTGTCAATATTCCAACATATAGTTATCTTGCTAATAGAGTAAATGTACTCACAAATAGAGCATTCTAATTCTGAGAATTTCCAAAGTTGTCAAGAATTTGCTTCCCAAACTCAAACCTAGCAATTTACACTGTAACATAACTCTCTTTTCACTTTTCCAGGAAATAGATATATTGTGTGATATGATTTTTTTTGTCATTTGTTTGTTTTTTAACATGAATGTGATTTATTATCAGAGATCAGATTTTCATTTCATGAAAAAAAAAAAAATAATTTTCTAAGATTTTGTTCACTTATTTTGTAATAATATATCTAAATACTATATTTACACCAGGATATATTTAAGTTTGGCCTACATATATTTTATTTATTATTCATCTATGTTCTTTCATTCAGTGGTATATAATACTTATAGAAGATACTACCCATTCTGTGTTAATTTTGGTCTCCTTTGAACAGAGCAAGAAAAACAACAAAAAAATAGATAAGTTGTTTGGGTCAGAGAGAATACTATTAATCATTTACTGCTGTGGGAATCTTTCCAACAAGCAAACAAAGAAACATACTTCTCGTGTTTGGTCTCAGGCAAAAATATACCCAGAGACTATTTAAAGCGAAACTTCTCAGCATAATTAAAAAAAAATAAAAATAATAATAATAAAAAAGTAATTATTTGGCAACAACTTCTAGATGCTGGCAAATATATTAATTAATAAAGTTTCAAATATCTAACCTGAATAAACTATACTCTTCTGGTCTTTGATTTGGCACATTCCTAAGTTGTTCTGTGGTGGTGGTGGTGGTGGTGGTTGTTTTTGTTTTTGTTGTTGTTGTTGTTCTTGTTGTTGTTGTTCTTCTTCTTCTTCTTTCTTCTCTGTGTTCTCCTTATTTTCCTTATTCTTCTCCTTATTTTCCTTATTCTTCTCCTTCTTTTCTGATATCAGTGGTGGTGACTTAACTCCTGCAGGCAGCTCAGCACCTCACAGGTGCTCACTTACTCTCCAAACAACGTATGGAGGAGACAATCAGAAAGATAAAAGAGAGCTTGTGGGTTGAGATACAGGTAAAGCAAAAGCACTCGTGCAAGCAAAACCAAAAAAAAAAAAAAAACCTCACTGCTTCCCATCAACAGCTAGATGTTCAGCCAGTTTCAGAAAAGCAGGGCCTTCATGTCATGTCATAGAATATCCCAAGTTGGAAGGGACCCACTTGCCTCAAGTGGGATCCTCAAGGATGCCTCAAGGATCCTCAAGTCCAACTCCTGGCACCACACAGGTCTACCCAGAAATTCAGACCATATGACTAAGAGCACAGTCCAAATGCTTCTTAAACGCTGTCACGCTTGGTGCAGTGACTATGTCCCTGGGGAACCTATTCCAGTGCGTGACCACCCTCTCAGTGAAGAACCTCCTCCTGATATCCAACCTGAACCTCCCCTGTCACAGCGTGACACCATTCCCGTGGGTCCTATCACTGGTGACTAAGGAGAATAGATTGGCACCTGCCCCTCCACTCCCCCTCGTGGGGAAGCTGTAGACTGTGATGAGGTCTCCCCTCAGCCTCCTCTTTTCCAGGCTGAACAGGCCAAGTGACCTCAGCTGCTCCTCATATGTCTTCCTCTCTAAGCCCTTCATCCATCTTTGTAGCCCTTCTCTGGACCCTCTCCAGTAGTTTCACATCCTTTTTCTATTGTGGTGCCCAGAACTGCACACAGCACTCGAGGTGAGGCCGCACCAATCACTTTCCACATGTACTGTGGCGGAAAGATGTCATCACTTTGAAAGTGTCCCACTCCCCGCCCATTTCTTTCCCCTGAGCTTTCACTACTGAACATGAGGCCATATGGTATGGGACATCCCTTTGGCCAGTTTGGGTGAGCTGTCCTGGCTGTGCCCCTTCCCTAGCTCTGAGTTAGCACCAGAGTTGAAAGAGCTAGACAGAGAAATGTGCTTAACTCAAATCAGCTGTGATGATTACAGTACTTTTGATCAAAAGTTCAACATTTGTTTAACAGTCGTTCAACTGTATCAACAGTTAAACATAACTAGGAAATAGTTTTGTTTCCTTAAGCTTCAAGTCAGATCCTTACAATAGCTTCAGGTGAAAGTTTTCCCAGCAGTAAGATGAAAAAAGAAAAGGAATGAATTGGAAGTAGGAATTTACTGCTGATTCATATTATCCAGGCAAAGCTCTGAATCACAGAAAATGCTACCTTGCCTTTCACATGTCCCCAAAGTCTATCTCCTGATGAAAATTTTTCTTTAAAAAAAATGTATATATATTTATATAAATAAATAACAATATTTATCAGTGAACTGACATTTTACCATGAATTAAGACACATCTGGTTCTTTTCTAACTAAGAAAAGTGCTTGAAGAAAAACAATAAAATTAAAATAAAATAAAATAAAATAAAATAAAAATTCCTGTAATGGCCTTGATAATTTTTATGCATTAAAGAGCTTTATATAACAAACTAAGATGTGCTAAATGTACACATTTTTCTTCCAGCAGAGAGAAAAAAAAATACAATAATGATGCCAGGTGTTTTTTTGTTCTTATTGTTTGTTTGTTTGTTTAAATTTATAAGAGCTGTTTCAATTCACTGAGTCTGCAGGTATTAAAATCTAAAAAGAGCTGCATATCTTCTTGTCACTGTTTGGGGAATGGTTCAATACCCTTCATTCCTGTGGTGAAGGTCTTCTGCTCTAGGCAGAAACACCTGTGAAGGGAAGAAGGAAATAGTACTTCCTATCATGAGTTCAGGGCACAGTGTCTGTCTTCTGTCCTTGGGGGTGGGGGGGGGGAATAAATAAAAATAAAAATAAATATAAAAATAATTAATAATTACTAATAATAAAAACAGTGAAATGTTTCCTTCTTCCTAATATTTTGTAGGTTTATTTAAACAGTAGAAATAAAGTTGAAAGTATGAATGGCATTCATTGTAAAGAATACATTAATGAGGGGGTAAAATTAAAAAATCTTATTGGGATATTTAATTAATTTTTCGAGTATCTTGTACACTGAAATCAATGTAAATTCATTGGAATAATTGAGCTAGTCTTGGTCTGTGAGGTTTTTCACAGAAGCATTCCAATAAATTAGCACTTTGGAGACTGCTGATTAACATGCATTTCCAAATAATTAAAATTAATTCATTGACTCTTTGGTTATCCTTGCTACTTTTTTGAAACCTTGGTTTCTGAGCCCACTTATTATGCATTCCCCATTTCCAAAACAAAACACCCTCTTGCAAAAAAATAATTTGCCATGTACTGAATAGACACCTGTGTTATTTATGTTTTTTGTAAGAATATGGAGCAGGGACGAATGAAATGAAAAACAGATATAAAAAATTCATAGACTATGTTGTGGTTGACAATGTATTTTATTTCTAGCTATATTTTTTTTCATATTAATATAAAAAATGCAAACTGTTGTTTTAGGCTTTTTAATGATCATTTTATAACACATTTTAAATCTCTTGGCTTATATATCTCAACAATTATTGTTATAAATGGCTCTGTGATTATTCAGTAAAAATTAAAATCTATATCATTTTTCATTATATTTTGTATTTGATCTTCAGAAACATATATATATATATATAAGCTAACAAATTTATCGAAGGACTGTTTACAAAAATATATAGGAGGTGTCTTCCATATATATAATCTACTTATACTTGCATATAAGTTATAAATAGAAATGTCCACAACAGAAACCTGACCAAATTGGTTTCACATGTTCTGTCAGGGAACACAAGCCATATACATAAGGAAAACACAATAAAAACTAACATAACTCCAAGCATGAAACTCACCTGATAAGACTCAAATCAACCCCCCCTCTTTGAAGAAAAAATACAATCTTAAGCCATCATGTGTATTTGAAGTGACAAGCCTCTGGAAACGAAAACATTAACCATTCATGGCCATAGTAAATGGCTATAAACAAAATGTTTGCAACAATTTTATTGTCAACTTTGTCATTTCTGTCAGTAACTTCAATTTCTGTAAAGTTAAAATATTTGTGAAAGTCTGGAAGGAGTATTGAAGCAGTATACATTTCCATAAAATAAACATACCTGTTATTTAAAAGAAAATAATCCAAGATAAAAATCCTATAGGGCCTTTTCTCTGCCACAAATGTTATCTCTACATAAAGCAAATATTGCGTAACCAAGTTCTGTATACAGCAACGTGTGTTTTTCTCCATATTCACATTAACACCATCCTGAAATCTCAGAATTTCAAAGCCAGCCTGACATAGTTCTAATAGCACTTTATAATTCTCAATAAATATTATCTCTGTGTGTCTCTTATTATTATTATTATTATTTTATTTCATTTCTGCAAAGCTGTTGGCATTGTTATTGATAGGAGACAGATAACACTTTGTCCATTTTAGGAGTATTTTTCCCACACTTGTCTTAACAGATATTTATCCAGCCACTGCATTTGATTAAATCTAACAAGCTGTTTAACTTGCTATTAAACTGTGTGAGGTATCTCTTACAAAGGACACTCATTGATCTCACTGCTTGCACAAGTATTTAGCTAGTTTATGGCAGACCAGATCCAGAGATTTAAAACCTGAGGCTTTGTCAGAAAGGAGGAATTTCTCATCCATATGTGAAGGAAAGCCCTTGTCATCTGTCCAAGACAAGTGTCTAGTAAGGTCAGTGTTAGTATTATCAAATACTCTAATATGAACTGGATTAAGAAACACTCATGTAAGCCTGTGGGCAAACGCTCTTACATTAGCATAGGTAACTAGTATTTGTCTCTATTCCAAACAGTCACAGTCCCACAATTTTTACAAGCATTAATAAAAATGCTAAAACTATGGATGAAAATGAAACAATTAGCACTTATCCCACTGGTCTCTGACTCAAGGGACTAAAACTTTGTGTATCCAGTGTTCTGTAGGCACCAGATGGCAGGATGCTAATAGTACTTTTTCTAATGATATTTCAAATGGAGTGCTCTCCTTTTAAGCAGTATATCTTTATCCCATTGTTTTCTTTCTCAAATCTTAAATAAAAACAAAGAAGTTTCATGCTTAGCTTTTTGTTAATTCATTCCATAAGGTTACTACTTCCTTCATACATGGTTTTTCATCACGGTGCTTCTAAAAGTGCTGTGTTGCAATATATATATATGGCTGCCAATGGTAAGTTGGAAAAGAAATGCCTTTTCAAGAAACTGAATACATTTCTTTATTGTTGTTGTTTTCTAGATAGGAAGTTAAGAGAGCCAAACACATTGTTTTGAGTCCATTTCCATATAATCCCTGCTAAATCTGTCAGTTCCACTGATACCTTTAAATACATCATCTGAAATTGTGAACACTTTATGTCTGAGCATGCTCAGTATAATCATTATTCAATGAGAAAACAATTAGAAGAGTAAAGCTCTCTTTACTGTAATCATTTAGAATAATGTGAAGTAAATAAATTTAGTTTAAATGATAATCCTAATTTTTACATTTTCTTAGCTCACAAGAATATCAAGACTTACGGAGACCTGGTCCTTTTTTTTTTTTTTTTTTTTCTTTTAAGTTCTGAACTTCCAAACTTTTCTCGACTTTCAGAAGAAGTTATATTAGCATAAATATATATATGTATATACATTGTCCAGAAATAAATCAAAATAAAAAAGCTGCAAAGTGGCATTTTACTCTACTATTCTACTACAGAAGTCAATGGAATTCTGTCATTCAGTAATTCTTAATTGGTTTCTATGCGTGATTATATTTAATGATTTGACCCTTTGGACAACACAGAGCAGAGCTGTGTGGCTGAAATGTTGGAAGGAAGGGATGTCATACAAAGAGCCTTGGGGAAGAGGGCCCACATGAACCTGATAAAGTTTAACAAGGACAAATGCAATGTCCTGTACCTGGATCAGAACAATGAAAAACATGAGTAAAGGCTGGCCAATAAGAGGATTGAGAGGAGACCCAAGGAGAAGGACTTGGGGGTATTGGTGGACAAAAAATGAATATGAGCCAGCAATGTGCTCTTGCAGCCCAGGAACCCAACCGTATCCTGGGCGGCACCAAAAGAAGCATGGCCAGCCGGGCAAGGCAGGTGTTTGTCCCCCCCTACTCTACTCTCATGAGACCCTACCTAGAATACTGTGTTCAGCTCTGAGGCCCCCAGCACAAGAAGGATATGGACATATTAGAATTAGTCCAGAGGAGGGCCTCAAGGATGATCAGAGAGCTGGAACACCTCCTCTACAACGAAAGGCTGAGTGAGTTGCGGTTGTACAGCCTGGAGAAGGGAAGATTCCAAGGAGACCTTTACAACATTCCAGTACTTAAACGGGGGCTACAGGAAAGTTGAGGAGAGACCCTTTATCAGGGAGTACATTGAGTTTTAGACTGAAAGAGGCTGGATTAGCTATTTGGAAGAAATTCTTTACTCCGTGGGTAATGAGGCACTGGAACATTTTGCTCAGAAAATCTGTGGATATCCCAGACCTGGAAGTGTTAAGGCCAGGCTGGATGGGGCTTTGAGCAAGCTGATCTAGCGCAAGGTGTCCCATAACAAGGTGTTGGAGTAGATGATATTTAAAGTCCCTTCCAACCCAAACTTTTCTATACTTCTATGATTCTGAGGTTCTAAAAAATTTAACGTTGTTTAGATGCCATTTACAGACACCTGGTCTTCTGACCATTTTCCAAGTAAAACTTGCTTAGTTTTGGAAAATAATAAGATAAATTAAAATTAAATTTAATATCACAGAGGATGTATTGAACTTATTACCATTTCAAAAAAAGATAAAAGTGTAATATCTGAATGTTTTTAAACAATTCAATCTTTTTTATATCTGGTCACTAAAATAGAGAAAGCTTTCATCTTCCAACAAAGCAATAAATGTAGCAAGCATACTGAAATTATTTTGCTCAAATGAAAATAAAAATAAAAACAAAAACAAAAATGTGGCAATATGTGTACATATGTGTATATTTATAGCAGCAGGGACAGTAGTGATATTTATAAGTAAGAGTTTCCTTAATACTTTGATGGATTCTCCCTTTTTCTGACAAACACATTTGAGGGAAAAATTATGTCCATCTAGATAGTATTCCACATTTAATGTTGTGCATTCGGATGCCATTTACTTACGATGTTAATCTGTTTTACTCATTATGCTATTGATATCACTGATAATTCTACATTCAGAAAGCTATTTCCTGAAGTCATGACTCACCCAAGCCTCCACTACCTTCATTGCAAACTTTCTCTCTCTGCAAGATCCCCACATGGTCTGAACAAAATTTACCTGCTAGCGTGATCCACACATTGAAATATCCACCCACCAACTTTACAATTATTTCCATTACATTTTTTGTCAGTTACAACCAAGAACAAGGCTTCATAAAATCACTTGTCCAAATCCTCACAGAATTTCCGATGGGAAGACAAAGGTCACATTTGTCCTCTTGTTACAGATCATATACTACTTATTAAAAATATGCAGTCACCTGTCAGGTCTATGCTGACCTATGTCTTTATGGAATATGTTGAGATAATAAAACATTGCAATAATGTGCTTTCCTCTGAGAAAGATGCTGCTGTTCCTGGTAAGAAATAATTGGTACATAGCATATAAAGTCAACGTATGAACTTAATGGAGTGTAAAGAAGGTGGTATTTCTCATAACAGAAGTATATTATCCATTTAAACAGCTTTCAATCTTACACCTAAACTAGAATTTATACAAATTTTAGAAAAGGGGAGCCAGATGTCAATGGATTAGCTTGCCTGTATAATTCCAATAACAAAGTGCATTAAATTTTTAAATGACTGTAGAAGGAAAAATAATGTCCTATATCCATCCCTTTAAAAACTACAAATCCAAGCGAAACAAATGACTAATTTTTGTTAATGGTATCTCCTACCATTTGCAGGTATTCACTCTGTTTATTTATTACATGGTTTATATAGTGTAATTATTTTACAGAGTAGCTAACATTAAATAATGAAATTCCTATCTTAAAATTAAGGCTGTGTGAATCCCATTTATTACATATATTTATTAACATTTTAGTGTTGTTTTGCTTTAACATATGCATAGTCACATGTAGACTATATATAATGGAACTTTCCACATATAAAGTGACTTTTAAAAGAATCTGAGGGTTTGTAACTCTAGTAATGTAAAAGTAATGCAGAGTAAAGTTTCTTACTCTTCGTAAGCATACAAAACTGACTTCTGATGTGACAGGCAAATAAGAGTCAAAATTTACTAGATGGACATTTAGTGTTCTTACTTTGCTAATGTTTCATTCCTTTGTGTTTGTTTGTGTGTTTACTTTGATACAACTAGTCCTGGAAAGAATAATAATTCTTGTATCAGCCTGTCCTGAGAGGACAGGAAAATGGAAAATTTGACTGTAATGTCATCTGTATTGCTTCATGCTGCTAGTCCAAGACGGGGCACAAATCTTTCTGCCCAAACTTAGTTCTTAGTTGAACTAAGTTGAACTAAGCACTAAGACTCATATAGTCTGAGATAAATAGCAATTACACAGACAAAGCGCTTGGAGCTTTCTTCACAAACACATGCAGAGATGTGTTTATGAAGAGTACTCAGGAGGTATTGAGGTATTTCTCCTGAGATTACTTAAAGAGAAAATAATGACCACTAGGGTTTAAATCAATTATGGCAATACTCCTGAGATTCCCATTCCCCAAAGTTCAGTATATTCAACAAACCCAAGTAAAAAACCTAGGAACTGTATATATTACATGTAACTCTAAATTTTAGTTCACTTACTGTCCATTTCTCTCCTTCATCCTTTCATAAAAGAAAAAATAATAAATATCAAAACAGCTCATTTTTGTTTGCTTTCACATTAATATCTGTTATCAATTCTGTAATCACATCTCAGGCAATGTGGGTGAGATGACTTACGTCTTCTATTGTAAAAACAAGTCTTCTCTCATCTGCATGGGCTGTTTCTCTCAGAGCTTACTGGGGAAATTCTGACATAAGAGAAACCTAGGATGGAGATGCTTGGAATCAGCTGGAATTTCTAAGCTGAAGCATGATATATTTTACAGTAAATTATACTTTAATCAACTGCATAGAATGTGTACTAAAGTTCACTAATTTATTTACTTTGTCTAAATGAAATAATTCTGCTGAGGTTAACATTCAGTTTAACTGAAATTCTGTGCATGGAATTTACTCAAATGTATTTTGAATAAGCATAATATGCTGCTTATCATAAAAAGTTATTAATTTATCGGGCATGTGTCACTATATTTTTCATTAGTAGTATAGAAATGAACCAAGAAATTGGAGAATTAAGAGTTAAATAGCAAAACAGTTTTCTGTGGAAAGTTACTTCCATAAGACTGTGTTTTAAGGAAAGCATGTGTTGGGTAGCATTTCAGCACATAAGACTTCAGACAAACAAAAAAATACTATATTAACTTGAATAATAATACTGGGAATAGTATTTGAATATGCATGCTTATCATTAATGTGTTTTTTTTCCAACTGATTAGATGTTACAGGACAGGTTTACCTGTTGTTGCATAGACTTGTTAGTTTTAATGGGCCTGGCTAAGTTCTTTTTTTCAAAAGAAAGCCTTTCTGACTACACATCCTAAAGGAATTTCAAGTCCAGTTTCAAATACACACTCATTCTAATGCCTCCTTTTCACTCCTTCTAACTTCAAAGGTGAAACAAAACAACACAAATGTCCAATGAGAGTAAGCAGTGACTCCAAATATTTATTTATTGTGTTGGCAGTCTGAAACAGACTAGGATTAAGTTAATTTCATGCTATTGTGCACCAGAAGGGGACAGTGGAGGTTAAATATCATCCAGGACAAATGCTGAAGATTATCAGCAGTGGTAGCAAAAGAAACTGTTGGGGACTCAGAGAAGAAGAACTCCAAAAATGGCATGTTTCTGTCAGCTGGAAAGACTGCGGCTAAACGATTCACTCCTTCAGTCTGCACTGTGCATTCAAAACAGAAAGAAGTTTTTCTTCTTGTTGATCACTGCACATCAAAATGCTTCTCACACCTAAAGCTAAAATGTTATGCATGAGGTTTACAGACAGATAATAAGTTGAAGAAGGTCAAAGCAGATGCTAATATGTACACAAAAGCTTTTAAAACTTCAGGTTTTCAACTTTGTTGAACTTCTAACAAAAGAGATGGTCATTGTAGTTACCACCTTTAAGGAAAAATAGTATTTTTAATAGAACAGTTTCTTTTATTATGTTATCAAATCCAATATGATTTTTGAACTAAATACCATTCTGTTGAAATTGATGTTTGCTACCTTGAAAACTTACTTAAATCACTGCTTAGATTGTTTTAAAGATTGTTTTCAGTTTTCTCAGTTTGACATGTGAATGTAGAATGAATTTATTTTTAAAATAATTATATATTTAAAATTTAGATTTGAAAAAAAATCTAAAATGATTAAAGAATACCAAAATGAATATTTATGATGTATTTTATGACATTTTTGTTTGTATTAACAGTACAAATTTTGCCAAAATTTAAAAATTTTGCTTTATTTTAGGGTAGGGGGATCCTGCATTTTTATTTTAACATTTAAAACTCTCATTGTGCAGGAAAGTCAGCTGTCTTCTCTCAATGTATTTGGACAGAAAATATTCAGTAAGGAACTACTTACTGAATTACGTTGGTCAATACCAACTCAATAGTTTTGAGTACTGCATTCATCGCTGTTGCCCCCCAGCAAAAGAAGGACATGGGCCTATTGGAGAGAATCTAGAGGGGGAGTCCTCGAGGATGATCAGAGAGCTGGAGCACCTCTCCTGTGAAGACAAGCTGAGAGAAGTGGAGTTGTTCAGCCTGGAGAAGAGAAGGCTCCGAGGAGACCTTATAGCAATCTTCCAGTATCTAAAGGGGGCTTACAGGAAAGCAGGGGAGGGACACTACCAGGGAATTTACTGATAGAACAAGGCATAGTGGTGTTACACTAAAAGAGAGTAGATTTAGATTATATTTGGAAGAAATTCTTTACTCACTGGGTATGAGGGACTGGAACAAGTTGTCCAGAGAAGCCGTAAATGTCCCACACCTGAAGGTGTACAAGGCCAGGTTGGATGGAGCTTTGAACAACTTGGAATCCCCTCTCTTGACTATTCGTGGAGAAACTGAAGAACAAAGTTATGAATTTTGCCTAGTCATTTACACCCAGGATTCTGGCTAAGTACAGAAGAAACCATAATCCACAATTGTACGCCATCTTCCAGATGGGAAGATAATTCTTATCCATTAGAAGGTCCAAAATCTCACTTGCTTTATTTTATTACAAACCAGGCCAAAAACTAGAAATCATGACTGTGTTTGTCTTTGTATTACAAGTTTAAATAATTGCAAGTTTTGAAGACATAGCAAAGCATAAAGAAATCAACGAAAAATAACAGCCAATATGCAAGTACATAGATGTGCACGATTTGCAGTACTGAACTCAGATTTGAATTCATGCCTGCTCTCTTTTATGAAAAATAATATCAATAAAACCTTTCTTTTGTCTTTGTTTCCTTTGTTTATGTTAGATAAACTTATACTGAGCGAATCCTTGCTGTTGTCCTTGTCTTAGTCTAGTTTAGAGGCTCTCTTTTACATTATATCAGCACTGTAGAGTAAATAGCTTTAGAGGATTCTGAACAGAAGCAACTAATGAGCCATACTTATTCAGTAGAAATGAGAGCAGTCATCAGCATTCACTAAAGCAAAAAATTAATCATTTCAGTTTTGCAGAATCAATCTGCTGAAATCTGTATTTGAGCACAATCTGGAAATGACCACAATTGTACAATTGATGGAGTAATGCTGACTGTGCAAAGTAGAAAGTTCTGTGTATGTAGGAAAAGGTTTTGTTCAATGACCTTACAGAGGAAAAAAAAAAAATCCATATTGTACTGAATGTCTGCTTGCTTGTCTTGGATAATTAAGCAAAAATCAAAATCTCCAAGCTATCTTAAACTAATCATTATTCAAGGCTAAAACTGAAGATTTGCCGTCTGGAAAGAATGCAACAGAAATATTCTTATTACTCCTGCAGAGTCAATGTCCTACCTTATTCTTAAAATCAAGGTACTGGCAAACACTTTCCACATCATTATAGTCATATGCAAACCTGGAATAGGGTATCTTTTGAAAGATTGTTGAGCACTCCAATTCCCTTAGTCTCATGCATAATGCAAATGTTACTAACACTTCTGAAAAAGCAAAAAATATTTACGTCTCCTTAGGTAAAGGCCTAAATCTAAACATTTCTGTAATATCTTAGACTAAAAATCCTGAGTGGCTGAAGTATATTAATAGTATATTAATATTTCTAACTAAAAACTTGTAACCCCATTTAGTCCATTTTCTGAGCATTTGGGGTTAAATATTTTGCAAAATCATTAGTTAAAACATGAAAGTGCTAAATGACGTGGATTTACCCGAGATGTTTATTTTTGTCCTGATTATATTGGTTTATGTGCCTGGAATAGTATCAACATCCTTCCTCTTCCCCACACATTTTGCTTTGTGTAAGTGACAAATTAATTAGTTTATTAAAAAAAAAAAAATGCATATTTTTAAAAACAGAAATTTCTTTCAAAATTACAGCATGAATATTTGCATAAGTATTTGAAATCTTAAAAACAAACAAACAAACAAACATAGCATGGCAATTAAAGATTTCCTTAAAGAAGCGTAGGAAATCTCTTCAACATTGTTTATATTGCAGATACTGTATTCCAGTATATTTGACAGTGGTATTCATGACATGACACTACATGAACCACACTGATTTCTTCAGATCAAGGAACTTACAGTAAGATTTGATGTTTTGACTTATAACTTTTACAGAATCATTTTTCTATGTGCATGTATGGAGGACCATTTATCCCCTTATATGATTTGTCTTATGTCTTTTACACATTTTACAGCCCATGTGCAAGCTATACCTTATAAGGAAAAAGAAAAAGGAAAAGGAAAAGAAAAAGGAAAAGAAAAAAAAAAAGAAAAAGACCACAAGAAGCTTCTATTGTTAATGTACATTTAGCTATGTTGCTTGCAAAGTCAAGCCTGAACTTAGTTTCTCCCATGAAGCTTTTATCTTCTATCTACAGACCATGTTTCATTAATTTATAATAATACTAGAGGGCTTAAAAAAGTGAAAACAAAAAAAGCTACTCTTCTCCTGTAGATTACTGTAATGCAAAGACAATGCTGCATCTGTTCTAATTGCAGATGGACTGACTCAGAACCAACTCAAGACCAACTGTAGTCAGGCCAAACTGCTCAAATAGTTATGTATACCAGCTATCATCATTTTGATGTCTTTAGATCTTTTTCATTTGAGTAGTCAGCAAACTTACAAGGGCAAATGCACTAGCACTATACCAGCAGCTGAATATCCTTGACCACATTTTAACCAGGTCCTTGAAATCACATAGCTTTCACATAATTACCTGTCCGTGAAACGTGGCATTGATTTGTCTTTTTAAAGTATTTATCTTCTATCTTCCAAGCTCCCTTTTAACATTGAATGAGATATAGCTGTGACATGGTTTCAAAGTGAAAAAATGTTAATCTCTCTTCAATCCTGTTTTATTTGCTTTATTCAAATGTATGTATTTTCCACATTTTTTTCATATTGTTTTTGAGGGAGACAAGGACATAAAAAAAAGTCTCAGACCATAGTTTCAGTGATTAAAGAGGTTAACAATCAATTCCAGAGAGACCCTGAATATGATGCAGAATTATTTACAAAGTTAGTTTATCTGTTAGCAGTTACGATGTCAAACACAGGAGGACTTCTTTGTCTACACGGTACTTTTCTACATGTTCAAAGGAGAGCAATATTTCAAACTAGCAACCATAATTTGTTATTGTGTGATTAATGTAATGTATTATATTTTAAACATCCCTAAATTTTCCATCAACTCTGTCATGTTCAGAGATATTCTTTATACTTGCTTTGAGGTTCAGTTATCTTTTATTCATTTGTTAAACATGCTCAATGGTAAACATTTCAAATACTTACCTTTATGTTCCAAAACTTTTCCTGTGTGTGTAATATTCAAAAGTATGACCCACAATGTAGTTCGTATTAGTTTTACCTGATGAATCTTACAGGAAAAATAGTTTCCAGCAAGATACCTAAGATACATCAGAACCTCTAAATCTTTGTTAGTTAGTATTGTTTCTGGTTTCAACTCACAATTCAGTCCATATTTCTTCACATTCTTTCACGGTGTTTATTAAACAACCAAAGATTTAGCACCTCTCAAGCATTTTATTCTCCTTTGAATATGTATGTGTATGGTCCTCACATGATGGAGCTGAGGCACATTACAAAAAAAAAGTAATGTTATGCTCACAGAGTGAATGCATCTGTGGTGGTTTTACTCAGGTGGATGGCCGAGCTCCACCACAACCGCTCTCTCACTCCCCCTCCTCAAAAAGGAATGGGGAGAAAATACGATGAAAAGGGTTCGAGGGTTGAGATAAGGACGAGGAGATCGCACAGTAATTATCGTGACGGGCAAAACAGACTCAACATAGGGAGATAGTAAGATTTATTACCTATTACTAACAAGCTAGAGAAGCGAGAAACAAAGGAAAGAAACCAAAAGCACCTTCCCCCCCATTCAGCCTCTTCCACCTCCTCCCCCCAAGTGGTGCAGTGGAACGGGGGAATGGGTGTTATGGTCAGTCTATAGCGCTTCTTCTCTGCCACTCCTTCTCAGTCACTCTCGTCCCCTGTGCTGTGGGGTCCCTCCCACGGGATGCAGTCCTTGCTGAACTGATCCGGTGTGGGCTTCCCACAGGCAGCAGTTCTTCAGGAACTGCTCCAGATATGGGTCCGTACCATGGGGTCCATCCCTCGGGAGCAAACTGCTCCAACCTCGATCTCCCACGGGCAGCAGCTCCTGCCAGGTCACCTGCTCCTGCGTGGTCTCCTCTTCATGGGCTACAGGTCCAGCCCAAAATCTGCTCCTCCACAGGCCGCAGTTTCCATCAGTGCAGGTCCACCTGCTCCACCGTGGTCTCCTCCAAGGGCTGCAGCGTGGAACCCTGCTCCACCATGGTACTCCATGGGCTGCAGGGGGGCAGCCTGCTTCACCATGGTCCTCACCACAGGCCACAGCGGACTTCTGCTCCGGTGCCTGGAGCACCTCTCCCCCTCCTTCTTCACTGACCTTGGCACTTGCAAGGCTGTTCCTCACTCCTCTCACTCTCCCAGCTGCTGTGTGGTGCAGCATTGTTTTTTTTTCCCTGTCTTAAATATGCTCTCACAGAGGCGCAAAACAACATCACTTATTGGTTCAGCTCTGGTCAGCAGTGGGGGCCTTACCTAACATGGGGCAGCTTCTAGATTCTTCTCACAGAAGCCACCCCTAAGGCCCCCTGCTACCAAAACCCTGCCATGTAAACCCACTACAGCATCCAACAAGGAATTTAGTTCTGTCCAGCACTCTTTACATCAGGTTGTATGTCTATTCCTTTTCCATTTCAATAATCCATAAATTTTGGCCTTTTTTTTTTTTTTTCAGGAAACCAAGTGATTTGAACAACTTAATTAGGATTTCATTGGCATCATGAAATGACATTTCTGAGGTGGCGAAAATTCTAGGGGATTGCAAAGGTATTCAATGTATATTTATTTGGTCATTAACAAGAAATCTCTAACTCCAGTCAAATTGAAACTTCACTCTAACCTCTTTCTATCTCTTTTTATAAAACTGCGTCTTCTCCATATTTTCTCATCAAGTTAAAGGGGTTTTGCTTTAGTGTATTTGTATACAAAATACTACTTTAACTAAGCATATCTTACTGCTGTTCCTGTGGTGTTCTTTGTTGTTGGTGGCAGGTTTTTTGTTTGTTTGTTTGTTTGTTTTCCTGGTGTTTTTAAACAAGATTCTTTGCAACAGCCTTTTTTCTTTAATTATTCATGAATACATATTTACATATCAGATATGATGAAATACTAATTATGATTAAGTGTATCCTTTGCTGAGCAAATTAAGATGTTGTGTAAGTGAAATAAGCCTGTCTCTGTATAGACTAGTGTCACGATGCCTACTAGTGATATAGTAGATAGTAATAATGATATTCTCTGGACTGTTCCATGGTATTACTGCAACAGATCCAGTTCTTATGCTTTGTATTAGTCAAATACTCAAGAGGGTCAGTGGATACTTTATATCAACTGAGATTTTGTCCAGATCATCATGATTCAGCCTCATGTAACTCTATGTTAATGAAGTCTCTGCTGTCAGAAATTTATATATCCTAGAATATATTTTGAACATTTATCATTACTCTGTCACTGGAATAAAAATAATACCCGTCTGTGTGCTGAATGACCCCGTAAGTCTGGCAAAGAGGATGTTCAACACATGTTTCTGAGCTTAACTGATATATACATTTTTTTTTGAAATTCACCCTTAAAACAACTGAATCAAATGTAGAAATTTATTGTCAGCTTTCAAGCTTGAGTCATCTCCCGAGATATCATGAGCAAATGACAGAGACTACAACAGTACTTCCAGTTGAGCCTAATGGGGTTTATTTGCCAAAGTTTTGATCTCTGTTAAGCAATACAGCTGCAGTACAAATAGTAAAGTACAAATTACTTTGTCCATGTCTTTATCATAATACATAAAGAATTACTAGTAATGATTCATATTTTTTATTACATACATTTAGTTTGCAACTGATAACAACTTATTCAGCAAAGAAATAAATATAGTACTTCCTGAGTTTCAGAACAAATCTGGTGTCAAAAACGGCTTTCAATTGTCTGGAGACAGTTGGCCAAGCCTGTGAATTAATACGAACAGCACATCCTCATTTCTTATTTAATGAAAATGGTCCTGGTTTGATTAACCACTAAGGGTTTCACTAGCTCTAATTGTTACCTGGACTTCTAAGAGTTCTCTCCCTCATTCCCTCTCTCCTTCTTCCTCCCTTCAATTCCCATTTTGAGTTTTCTGTTACCAGCTTATTTTATTATAGTTTTTTTTTTTTTCCCCTATCTGTTAAGTAATTGTCAGACATTTCTAAAAGTTTCCTTCAATTTTAGTCCCCTGGATATCACAGTGTTGCTTTGCTACCTCTAACCTCTCACATGGGATCCTTAATATATCTGAAGTCTGTTATAATGGAAGACATACTCTCTGCTATTACATGGTATTGTATGTGAAAATATATATAAGATAAGTTGGTATTATGACAGAATATGAAAAAGAAAAGCCAGATTTCAAGGTAATGATAGCTTTGGTTTAGATAAATGTGAATAAAACAGAAATGGAGAAGGGGGAAAACACTTAATTTGAATTCAGAAGTACTGAGCAGTTCAAAAAGCTAATAAAGAAACTGGAAAGAAATAAAATTTGCAGCAATTTTGAAGAAAGGGGAAAAAAAAAAAAAAACACCATTACAAATAGCTCTGGGTTTATGTCTAGCCAAGCAAGTAGGAAGGCAGAGGCAGATAATAATGTGATTACTTTGGTAATGATATGCATTAGATACATTATGGGAAACAATAATACTCCCTACTGAATGCAGTCAATCCAGTTATTGATTTTTCTTGATGGTAAAAGCGCTCCTCCAAAACAAAAAAGAGATATCCTTTATTTATTCTCCCTCCCTCATGAGCCCAATCTCCACAGTCCCTTTGATGCAGAGTAGGATACAGAGATAATGGAGTAATGTATATCTAATCTGGCACCTACTGGGCTAAGCTAATGTTTCAAATAAAAATTACCCGGATCACTGCTCCTACTGAAAACAAAATATATGAATTATATAAATAAATAAACTGAACATCATTTTTGATTGAAACATTGTGTTTCTCTGTTGTTATGTTTACTTCTTCCTTTCACTCTAGTTTTTAAAAACCATCTGTAAACGTATAATTCTTGCAATGAGTTCACCTATGCACTAACTTCAAAGCTATCCAAACGTGTGTGACTGCCTGCTCCAAAGTCCTTGTCTGCACTCCCTCAACTTGTATTTAATATGGTCACATTTTCAACAAGCCTGCAAAATACAGATTCACAAAAGCTTCATTTTCAATGCTGCCATACACCACTTTCAGAAATGAGAAATATGTCTGCCAGACAGAATCAAATCAAACTCTATAGCAAAATTAAAGTTTTGTTCTTGACTCTTTTCTTCCTATGACAAGAATTAAGATCCTGAATAGTTAAAGAAAAAGAACAAAACTGAAAAGTCACTTGTATCTGATCTATCAGTAAAATGAAAGTATTTGTACCAACCATTTGTATTACAACCCGTGTTCATCCCTACTCACTTCAAGTCCCATTTTCTGAGTGCAAAGAAGAACAAAAGAGCTCTATGTCATGTTGTTATCCTTTGGGCAGATTCATTTAAACCTTTCTCAGAAGTCTGGAAATAGTATGTTCAAGCTGACAAAGCTCTGATCAGCTAGGGAGTAGGCTAGCCATTCAGTATCCTCTACTATCACCAGTAGAGATACCTTTATAAGAGATGTATAACTGCTGTATTTTTCGCATAAAGCAATAAAACATGTCACAAGACACAAATGCTAATTAAAAATAATAAATATAAAGACTTAGTGTAATATTAATGACTAGCCCACCTTATATATGTTGCTTGGTATTCAAAATCATGAAATTTGGGACAGTGTAGATTGTTATTTATGGATCAAAAATAATTATACTCAACAGAATCTATTAAAAAATAATAATAAAAAAAAGACAACTTGTTTTGATGCTAGCCTATCAAGAACTGAGAAAAAAAATAACTAAACAAAGAAATCAGTTTGTAATAAATATATATAGAATATGATTCATGGTTTCCAATCTGATTATGTAAATGTATGCATCTACATCTATATTTAGAAATATAATTTCTCACAAATATGGGATCTTCGCAGTTTCTATTGATTTGTGTTAAATTCTTTTCAGTGAGATGCTTGTTTATTGTGCTAGGACCCTAAGCTAGAAGTCAAATTTAACTGTTTTTGTCTGGGACTTTGAAAAGTATTCCAAAAAAAAAAAAAAAAGAATTCCTGTCTAATAGGTATAGTAATGATTTTATAAATCATTCACACTCTTCTCAAATCATATAAGGAATCTCTTCCAAGCTACACAGGTGAGGCAAAATTTGGGACCTTGGCAAAAAATGTAAAGGAACTGTCCAATGTATAAAAAACTTACTGGCCATAGTGCATGATCCTCTGGTGCTTCTGTGTACTGCTGCGGCTCCCACTACAAAGAGAACAGTGAGTGCATGAGGAGGCAACAGAAAACATGTAGATGTCAATCCAGCTGTCTGAATTAGTGAATAAATTTATATAAAACAGACCAGCAACAGGAGCTGACCCTTGAAATATGGGGAAGAGGAAAAAAAAAAAAAAAAAGGAAACAAAACCAACCAACCAAACAAAAACAAACACACACGCGAAATAAAATAAAAAGAAATCCATAGGGAGGACTGTCAGAACCAAAGTGACTACAGAGATGGAGGAAGAAGTCTCTATGAATGGAAATAAGAAAAAAAAAAGAAAAAAAATGATTGAAAACATGAACAACAATAGAAGAGGTGAAGTGTGAAAAGGTAAGCAGAACAGAACCAAGAAGGAAGAGAAAGAATAAGCTCATCCAAACAGAGCAACTGAATATTTGGCAACAAAAAATCAGTCACGTGTAATTCAGTTTAAAATATTTGTATTTTTGTGGGAGGAAAAGAAAAACAAACAGTACAATGGTAGGGAAGGTAGTCATTAAACATTGCATTTTATCCTGTTTTCCCTTAGAACTGTAGCTCAAACATTCTTCTATTATTATTATTATTATTAACTTTTAAACCACGATCATCCTGCATAGTTTCAGTTTTTAGAAATTATGATGCTTCTGTGACCAGACAACAATGGGTCACTGTGTGAATATATGGGGCTCTCCTTTCAGTAGATTTTAAATCTTAGAAGTTTTATATTGATTTGGGAAACAGGATTATTTTTAAAATATAATTTATGTCTCCTCCAAAACCTAGTTACATGATATATTTACAGCAAAACAAAGCCAAAATAAAATCCTGCCATCAAACAACAATGAAAAGAATTAATTGATCTCCAACCTCTTAGGTTGGTAATGCAGCCAGTCTGCTAGCTTTAGCCTTTAAAGAAGTCATAGAGGACAGAAGCCAGTGCTTCATTACAGCCAACAAGAAGACCTAGTTCTGCTCTCTCCACCCTGAAATTAATGAAAAGGCTTCTACAGATTTCAATCCTTTTCAGATATAATCATCATTCACTTACACATTTACTTCAATTACCATGTTTGACATTAAATGCTTCTGCAAATCATTTCTACTGTACACCTATAAAAACTCAGAGAATTACATGCTTCAGAATTAAAGTTGGGGATTGAGTTTTCTCTCTTTTCTTGACCACTACTTCTCTAATCCTACTTCAATCACAAGCACCAACTGAGCTATATATTGGTATTTGTACACTTCAGTTAAAAATTAACTTATTCCCTGAGTACTCCCAATATGTAATGTGGACATATGTTGCATACTGTTTTTTTTTATTATTTTTTATTTTTTTTAGAATTTAGTCTGTAAATGCCAAAATCCATTTAGGTCACTTCTTGGATAGGCACACATTACAAAATAAATCCAATCTTGTGTGTTCTCTTTTTTTATATAAAAAACATAACAAAAGAAAACAAAAAAAAAGCCACCCCAACCTGGAAGGCTTTTAATATTGCAGGCTGTAATTTCACCAGCGTGCTTCCACTGTTGTTTTACATGTTCCTGCAGTATGGCTCACATTTCTTTCCTGAATGATTAATGATTGAAAATGTATCACTGAACACACAAGAATCTTTCTTTCTCTCCCTTAAAATCTAATTCGTTTTCTGTCATTAAAATGGAAAGGTAGGACATCTCCATTTGTAATATCATAGTATTTTTCTGGGAAATGGCACGATTCCATATAGTCAAAATAAAAAAGAAAATTTTTAACTAAAATTTTGATATTATCCAGCTACAAATTCAAACATTTCTATGACATTGGGCTAACAACATAAGGAAACTCACTTAAAGAATTTGTTTGTTTTTAAGGATTAAATTGTAAGAGTGAAAAGGAAACCTATATTATTAAATAAATCATTACTTAAGAATGCAAAGATATTGTATTTTCAGTATTAAAATAAGTTACCATTACTTAAAGGTAACGTTATTTTTTTTTCTTTATTTCTTTTGACCTTTCCCAGTTTCTAACATACGTACTTAGATCTCATATTGAGAAAGAAATCATTATTCAAAGATGAAATACTGTCTTTATACAATGGTTGTTTTTCCTGTAGTCCCAGCCTAGCATGAATACAGAACGTTAGGAAAAGCTGCCTCTGTTAATTTTGAATAGAATACCACAGTAACATTTTTGTCAGATTCACATTTCCCACACTTGGAAATACCCGGAAGCCTCCGATTCTGTATTTTCTTCCATCCATTCCTAAAGTGTGGGTGTTCAAAATGGAGCTGATACTTTTATTTTGTAAAGAGCGCTAGGAATATAAGTGTTGATGTCCGTTGTCCTGCAAAAGCACATTTTCTGAGCGAAATAATAATAATAATAATAATAATAATAATAATAATAATAATAATAATAATAATAATAATAATAATATGTTAAAGCATTAAACATTTAAATATAAACATTGAAAACAACTATTAAAATGAATAATGTTATATATCATTAAATATAAGAAAATATGACAGGTTATAACAGGTTAACATATATTTTAAAATATCTAGCTTTAACCAGACTAAACCAAATCCAACTTTATAACTTCTTATTCTTTTTTTCTTTATTTTTCTTCCTTTTTTTTTCTTCTTTTAATACAAATGTGATTTTATCAAGGTGTAACTTTTCTGAAAAAAAAAATACAAATCAAACAGAGAGATGAATTCTAAACATCAACAATAAAATCCTCACTTCCTTTCAAAGTAAAATGTCTTCTAAATGAACCTACTAACATATTCACATAAATTTGGGGGGTAAGGTTTTTTTTGCAGGGGAAGTTAAGCAATGATCACTGGACAAAGGTGAAAATTTGGGGAAAATGTTCAAGGAACTTGTGGCTGTTACTATATATAAATAATAATAATAATAATAATTAATAATAATAAGATGGCAAGTTACAGCTGGAGTATCAACATTTGCCAGAAGTTCTCAGTTTTTTCTCTCTCTTTTTTTTTTTTTCCTCTGAACATCCCATTCTACTTTAAATAAATAGGTAAACGTAATTTGGAAAATATAAACTTTAATATCTGTCACAGCATTTTGCTTTTTTTGCTCCAGTTTTATATATTATTATTATACTGTCCGATATGTTTGTTCTTACAGAATTCTTCACATATGCAGCAAGTCTAGAAACTTGTAACACAGTTTATTTAAGGAGAAATCCAAAATGTATGTTATTATTTACACAAGAGAAATAACCAGCTTTGTCTTTGTCCTGCCTCCATTGCATAAAATCTCTTACTGCTGATAAAAAAACAACACCCTTTGTCATACTTCACATGCTTTTTGTTTTCAATATTTTGACTGATGGTGCTGGAATCCTTCATTCCAGGGAAAGTGAGGTTTAGTCAGAGAGGATGGTGTTTTAGCTTCCTCCGGAACCTCTACTTGGAAAAACCGGGCTGATTTTGCACCCACTGTGACAGTATCTATTGTCTTGTCTGGTCAATTGCATCTTTTCTATGTGGCTTTAAAACCCTATTGAGATGAGGTTATAGTGTTTCAGGGACTTCTAGCCCTAATTTCTCACCGGAGGTGCGCCAAGGGAATGGGGAGGTGAGGGGGAGGAGGAGCTGCCCCGCACATGCGGCAAGGATGCTCTCCGCTGTCCTCCGTCCCTGCTCCCGAGAAGCCGAGCCGAACCGCAGTCCTGTACCTCAGACAGACAGCTCCCTCCTCTTCTGCTTGCACCGAGAGTTAGGGATACCCGTCTTCTACAAACACACTCCTCAAATGCCATACGGAGGCCTGTCGTGCATTTCCAGCCTTGTGCAGCACCGTGCGGTGGTAGAAACGAAGTGTTGCAGTCTAAAGAAATGCTGTAATATCAGCCTGTAGGGCCAAAAGCCTTTGCTTGGCAATAAAACCAGCAAACTCGAGTGCATTTGAGAATCCAAAAGCTTTTTTTTTTTTTTTTTGAGAAACGTGCAAATAATTAAAAAAAAAAAAAAAGACGTCTAAAAATTCCATCTGCAGCATTAAGAGCGTAAAATGAAATGGTTTTAGTGATAATCACAACTACCTGAAAATTTTCATGCAGATTCCCATTTTTTTCTAACTAAAAAGCATTGATTTGTTGAAACAGATATTGATAGAAGCTCATTGAATGAATCTTTGAGAGGTGTTCAGATCTGGTAATGAAATAAGTTTCTCATTCTCCTGTGTGTGTGTGTGTGTGTGTAAGACGTAGAACTCTGATAAACACATTTGTTTTGCATTCTGCACATTGGTCTGATGCCAAAAGCAGGTAGAAGGCAAAATTAGCAGAACGCCCCTGGAAAAAATATCTTAAAAATTTGCACACGTTCCTCTAATAAGGAAGAATCACTAAAACCATGGAAAAAGAGATGATTTTCCCATAAGAAAACAAGGTAAGCATTGAAGGGGACCAGAAGATGTCCACAGAGTAAGGGCAGATCTGTTGGAAGCTCTTTAAGTAGATTTGATTCAAAGCTGGTAGTAATTCTCACGTGTAGACTACCTTATCGACGAAAGAATAGGATGGCTCTTGTCTGGCTAGACTTTTGGAATGATGTTGCATAAAAAACTGTTGGTTGAACTGGTAGAAAAACAAAATGTGGTTTGCTGTGGAAGTAACCTTATTTAAATTAATAATGGTTCCATTAGTGATTTTTACACAAAACTCAGGGCCACACAAAGACAAATTGAAGATCTGGGAGGCTCTGTGAATATAGGGCAGGATAAGAGTTTTGTAAGAAAATAAAGGAGATCTGGAGGGCAGAGGATGCAGAACAAGCTGAAATGCAGAGACCTGGGAAGAATACAAAGATTTTTTTCTTTGTGGTTCTGCAAAAAGCAATGAAGTGGATGCTCAAGACTTCAAAGAAAATGAAACAAAATGGTATTTTCATCAGACATAGGTTGAATGTGTGCCACTATTGAAGAATACGTACAGGTAAACAAAATTATTTCTGCATTGTATCACTTATATTCAGAAAAGTTAAAATAATAATAATAATAATACCACTCTACAAAATATCAGTTATACATTGTTTTTGGTTTCCAATCTCTAAAAAATAGTAACTCAGGCTAAATTAAGGATTACCAAGACAAACAGGTTCAGTAACACTTCTCCTCTGGTTGGTTCTTCCTATTCATTTTTTTCACCTTTTATTTCCTAATTAGCCTTTACAGCTTGATATAGACTCTCAGCTTTCTTCCTCCCAGAAACATAGATACGTTTGTGTTACATTTCACTAAATAGTTGTTTCACACTCTTTACTAATGTACAGTTTTACCTTGTGTCAAGATGTAATCAATGGAGCCTTCAACAAGTACAAGTGTCACTTACTCTTGTGATTTGACTTTTACAGGCAGAGTATAAAAGGGAGATGAAGTAAAGAGAAATCAATGTCCAGTGCTGTTTGAGCCCTGCTGAGTGCAGATAAGTTGTATTTGCACATTTATCTCTGTAGAAGTAAACAAATAAATGAAGATCCTTATATATGGGTGTAAACTGCAGAATTATGATTCTAAGAATAAAACCTAATTTCTCAGAAGTTCATTTTCTGCAAATTTATTCACTCTGCAGCTCTCACACCTTCCACCAAGAAATTTCATTGGAATGAAATCAAAATATCTAAGCAAATTTTAGTGCTGATATCTGATTACCAATAATTTTTTCATGTCAAAATAGTTAGGAACTCTTAACCACAAGGATGAAACAAAAGAGCAGTCATGGACAAAGTACAAAACATTAGTCAGCTCTTAGATACTTTCAGTATGACTTGATTTGACACTCATAGACTTTCTCATGACCTTCTGTTGTGATCAGTGTTATCCTTGGAGCTATCCTTTGTTTCTTTTCCAACAGCTGTTTCCCTGAATCATTTCTGGACTGAGTAGGTCTGCCTTGATTGCCTCACCGCAAAGAGTTAAGTCTAGTTTCTGTGATCAGGTCTGACATTTATGCTTTGAAGACTGATACGCATTGCAGCTATGTGCACTACAAGTGCTACTTGTGAATACCTATGGGCCAACAGAAACACAACCAGGCTGAACAGGCTAAATAGTTCCATAGTTCCATAGATCCTAATCATGACTGATTTTTTATTTATTTTTTTTTTCTGGGCTGATCACTGAACAGAAGCAAGGACAGAATATGTTAACAGACACAGAATTGCCTAATCTAGCTCTCTGACAGTTTTCTAAGGACAGACAGGAATTGTTGTTTATCAGCAAACATACCTTCTGTCTGCATGATCTGCTTAGGTTATGGTCTTTTTCAGTTTACATCACAGAGACCTTGCAGAACCTTCAATTGAACTTTCAAATAAACATCATTTTAATGGGCAGCTACATAAATTTTAACCATTATTTTTTAAACCATAAATGTTAAAACGTACTCATGCCTACAATACCCATACTGTAGAACTGCCCAGACCACTCTCTCCCAGACCAGCAATGGACTGAGGCCTTTTCCTGCAAATAAAACAGAAACTGCACAAGCTATGTATGTGTGTGTTAGTGTGTGTGTACACATACACATAATGTGTAAACTTATGAGCATATTTATATATATATATGTATATGCATATATATTTCTCCCTCAGATCTAATCCAACTGCAACAATCCATTATGCATGGAGAGAAAACATCTGCAGTTCCAATGCTGCAAGCATTCAGACTTATGGATGATTTTCAAATACATGTTTGCAGGATCAGAGCCTTAGCTTTTGATAAATAAAAAGAAATAGAAATAAATGACATTTATTAAGTTTTTACATGTGA
Source organism: Cygnus atratus (assembly GCF_013377495.2). Taxonomy (NCBI): domain Eukaryota; kingdom Metazoa; phylum Chordata; class Aves; order Anseriformes; family Anatidae; genus Cygnus; species Cygnus atratus. The sequence continues at coordinate 72,372,266 of NC_066396.1, forward strand.
CAAATAATTTTCCATTATCTGTTTTTGTCTGAATTCAGATTTAAGATACTAAATTTAAAATATGCCTATACAGATGTAGAAGACTTAGATACTTTTAGCATGAAAGCAATTGAAAAAAATGCATGCCACCTGAGACAAAGTGGCATTTCCTTAAAAGACAAACCAGCCATGACATACTTAGTTATTATTATTTTTGTTGTCACATCTCCTCTCCCCTTTAATTCATCCCACAAGACACCATAACAGCTGCCTGAGAGGCAAGCTGTTGTGAAAGGCAGAGTCTAAACCAAACTCTTATTTAATTCCTATCCTTAGTTATGAATCAGTGAACAGGCACTACATGGTGCTTTGCCTTATAGTTTTTGCCTTCCTGATTGAATTTCCCCTTTTCTAATAATTGCTTTTAGCACCAAGAACACCAAGTTCCAGAAAACAGTCTCACCAAGAGACCAAGTCCCCAGCTGGGACATGAACTTGTGGCACTGAAGTGCAGGGAAGAAGCGCATCGAAGCGGTGACAGAGCTTTGCCTCTCTAAAACAAGAGCTGAAGCTCTTCTGTAATTAACTCAGTGTTGGCTGATTCTCTGTGTTCATTCCCAACAGAAGGGGATGTTTTACAATAGCTTGAAAAGTGGAAGGCCTCTCATTTACCTACCAGAAACTGTTCTTCTCTGGAGCACAACGAGGAATACCCCTGTGGAGGTACACAGGGGCTTAGGTAACTGCTCTCAAGCTGCACTCCTGAATCTTCTACAGGAACAGGCTTCAAAACTACATCTGATCCTCTATCTCTGTTTATTTGTTTTTGTTTGTTTATGATTTTGGTTTTGTTTGTTTTGTTATGGTTGTCTGACATACTGCATTTACTAAGTGCCCAATCTGGGATCTGCCAGCTCATCAGCTCCAGAGCTGAGTCAGAAGGTGCAGGCTAGTTCTAGCAGTGCAGGCATCATAACAGAAGAATGCAAGGTTGAATATTATTTTCTCCAAGGCCTTTTTTAAGACACAAGGTCTTTTGTGCATCACTGTGTAAAGAGCTTCATACCAACATAACAGGTCGTCTTACTGAGATGATAAAAAAAGAAATCAATAACTATTTCCCCATTATCCACAGCTAAAGTAGGACAATAATTTAAAATTTTGAAGAGACTTTCTTTGAAATGTTTGGTCACCTACTTTCATTAAGTCTTCTGTGTTATCCTAGAAACACTGAAAATGGCAATAATCCTTAACAAAAAAAAAAAAAATCTTTTCAGATATATAAGCTGTTGCTGAATAACACCCATCTAATAAGTTTCATATTCTTTTCCCTTGTTATGGTTTAATCGCAGCGAGCAGCTAGGCACTACGTAGACATTTGCTCAGCCTTCTTCCAACCCCAGTAGTGAGATAGGGGAGAAAATCAAAAAAGGTAAACCTGCTAGAACATGACAGTTGACATAAAGACAATTTAATAAGAAAGAGAGGAAAAACAAACAGCAGCAACAAGAAGAAAAAAAAAATTATTCACCACCAGCCAGTCCCTGAGCAGAGGCAGACACACTGGCCAACTCCACCTGCTTTATTATTCAGAATGAAGCCATATGGTATGGGATATCCCTTTGGTCCACTTGGGTCAGCTGTCCTGGATGTGTCTCCTCCCGGCTTCTTGTGCACCCCCAGCCCTCCTCATTGGCACGGCAGCACAAGAAGCTGAAATAAAGTACCTTACTTACTGTAAACACTGCTCAACAACAACTAAAACATCAGTGTGAAATCAACATTTTTCTCATTGTAAATCCAGAACACATCACCATTCCAGCTACTATGAAGAAAATTATCTCTATCCCATCCCAAACCAGGAAAATATCCATTATTCCATACCTTTTACATCCTGCTCAGATACAACACTTTCCAATATATCCTCAATGATCACCACCACCCTTCCTGTCCTTTGATATATGCATATAGATTTCATTCCCTTAAGTGTACAGAACATCCCTCTAAAATGTCCATTGTCTTTATTTAGTCCATGACTTTGGGCTCCATCTATGATAATGGTCCTTCAGGACAGGAGAAATGGTGTGTTGTGTTGGACTGTTGCATGTTGGAGAATGCTATTTCCATCACTGCTACACTTGCTCATTTCCATCAAGATTAATTCTTCTTTAGTTTGGGTGGCTCCCACTGTAATACCATCAACATGACCTACAGCAGCCATAGCAATGATGACATAAAACATTATATAACCATTACCACCATACAATTCAAAACATGGACTACTCTGATCTCAAATTAAATTTCTTTGAGGTACACAGATTTATCCATCCCTCCACATTAGCCACCAAGTACATACCCAGATTCTTGAGCTAAAGCAATCCTACGTAAAGGTTTGCCTTTGCCAGAGGCAAGAATAACCCATAAGGTCTTTCTCAGCATAATTTTTACTTGTGCTACAGGAATTTTCTCCATTTCCACAGTCATTAGGGGTTTTGTTTGGGTTTTGATTGGGTTGGTAGATCCCCTAATGTAAACTAACCACACGTTTTTTGCTAAATGCCTGTCCCAATGCTTGAATGTCCCAGAACTCATTGCTCTCAGTGTAGCCTTCAACAGTCCATTTAATCATCTGATTTCCCAGAGTCTGGTGCTTGATAGAGGCTGTGATATAACCACACAATGCCGTGCTCTTTGGCCCAAGTGTTTATAAAGTTTTTTTCAGAAATGAGTCTCATTGTCTGATTCAATTCTTTGTGGGGAGCCATGTCACCACAACACTTGCTTTTCGAGGCCTAAAATAGTGTTTGAAGAAATGGCAGGAGGCACAAGGTATGTTTCCAACCATCTGGTGGTTGCTTCCACCATTGTAAGCACATAGTTCTTGCCTTGGCAGGTTTGTGGCATTGTGATATGAAGTCTGCCATCCCCATACTGATATGGTCCTACATGTCTTTAATTGTTTGGCTGGCTTGACTGCAACAGGTTTCATATTCATGGATAATCTGTGCATGGTGTCAATGATCAAGTCCACTCCTCAGTCAAGAGACCATCTATAAGTTGCATTTCTTCATTGATAGCCAGGAGGTGTCAAGGGCCCACTGGGCAATATACTATTCAGCCAGTCCAGATCCACCTGTGCTACCTCACTCATGGCAACCTGATCCACCTGCTGCTTGTTTTCATGTTCTTCAGTGGCCTGACTCTTGCACATATGAGGTACTTCTGCAACCTGGTTCTCTACATAGGCAGCAATATCTTGCCACAATGCATCAGTCCTGATGGATTTGCTTCTGCTCTGCCAGTTACTTTGCTTCCATTGCTATAACCACCCCTACAGGACATTTGCACCATCTGTGAGTCAGTATAGGAACAGAGAACTGGTCACTTTTCCCATTCAGCAATATTTAAAGCCAGCTGGATGCCCTTCACTTCTGGAAATTGGTTTGGTTCACCTCCTTCAGCAGTTTCTGTGACTTGTTGTGTAGGACTCCATTCAGCAGCCTTCCACCTCCAATGCCTTCCGACAGTGTGACACCAGTGAACAGGGCATTCTCATTTTCTGTTAATTTATTAGGCCCATTCAACATGTCACCTCCTCCTCCAGTGATATTCCAAAGTCCCTGCCCTCTGGCCATGATAATTTCCAAGATTCCTGGGTGACTGGGGTCTTTTATTCAAGCCTGCTGCGTGATCATTGTGGCAAACTTACTCCATATAGCATCAGTTGCACGACGTGTAGAGAGGACCCTCCCTGTGAACAACCATCCCAGCACCGGCATTTGGGGTGCCAAGAGGAGATGTGCTTCAGTGCCAACCCCTTCTGAAGCAGCACAAACCTCTTCATATGCTGTCAATATCGCATTTTCAGTTCGAGTATAGTGGGCCTAGGATTCTCTGTATCCCTGACTCCAAAACCTTGGGGATCAACTTTGAGTCTTCCCTGGTGCTCTCTGCCAGAGGCTCCATTCCCCCCGATGTAAATTAAAGCACATTTTTTATATCTTGTCCTGACCTGACTGGCTCAAGGGCTACTGCAAGAATGGTCTCTTGTTTAATTTGTTGAAAGGCTTGTCATTGCTCAGGGTCCCATTTGAAATTGTTCTTCCAGGTCAGTTGATAAAGGAAGTTTACAGTCAAACTGTAATGTGGAATGTGCATTCTCCAAAACCCCAAAATGCCCAAGAAAGCTTGTGTTTCCTTTTTATTAGCTGGTGGACACATAGCTGTTATTTTGTTGCTCACTTCCACTGGGCTCTGATGATGTCCATCTTGCTCTTTTATTCCTAAAAACTCGATCTGCTGTGCAGGTCCTTTTGCCTTGGTTTGTTTTATGGCAAAACTAAGCAATGGCCTGACGTCATTCAAGCCACGATAGTCCACTGCTAGCCTCCATTCTCCATTAAACTTTTTCACTGGCCATATGGGACTGTTAAAGGGTGAGTGAGTCTTCCTGACCACTTCTTGTCTCTCCACTCATTGAATCAGCTTATGGATGGAAATTAGGGACTCTCGGTTGGTGCAATATTTCCTCTGGTGCACCACCTTGGTAGCAATTGTCACCTTCAACCCTCAGCAACCCACAACAGAAGGGTTGTCTGAGTGACCAAGTTAAACAACTGCTTAATTTCATCTGACTCCAAGGTAGCTATGCCAAAACCCCTTCGGTCCTTGAAGAACTCTCTCCTGAGGTAGTTTATGCCAAGGATGCATGGAACCCCCATGCCAGTGCCATGATAATGGAGTTGCTTTTGCCATTCATTCCCAGTTAGGCTCGCTTCAGCCTCCAGTACAGTTATAGTTGTTGGGATCCCCCTGTCACTCCAGAAATACAGACGGGCTCTGACCGTTTACAGCTTGATGGCATTAGGGTACACTGTGCACCGGTGTCCACTAGAGCCTTGTATTTCTGTGGGTCTGGTGTGATCCACAGAATCCACACAGGCCAATAAACCCAGTTGTCCCTTTCTTCCACCTGGCAAGAGACAGGGCCCATGTAGTCCTGATCAGATTATTCATTACTTAATTCTTGTAAATACAAACCAGAAGTCCCTTCAGGAAGATCAGGAGTAAGATCAGCCCTTCTGCTCTGTCTAGGGAACTGCCCACAAGAAACTGGAGCAGCAGGTTTCCCAGTAGGAAATTTGCTGCCATTTTTCCTCACAACTCACCCATGCGTCTGGAATCAATGCAGATTTTTCATCCCACTTCCTCACATCCTCCCTGTGATCATGCAGGTAAAAGTACAGAGTGGCACATGGTGTGTACCCACTATATCCTCTCTCTTGAGCATAAAAATGCTTACTCCAAATAGCAGAGATACTGTTCCATATGAGTGGGGGAGGAGACTTATTCTCTTCAAGCTGCTGAACCAGTTTCTCCTCAGACAAGATGCAGACCAGGGAGGAAGAGAGACTTTCTTTGTATTGCTGGAGTTATGTGGCCAATCCATCATTGGTGCCTCTCCAATGCATTGTTGCCCATGCACTGGCATACAGCAATGGTACTGTCTGTACAAACTTCTGTCACATAAGCACTTGACTTCATCTGGATCTTTAGATACCTGCTTATTGTCCAGGTCACTATAAATCACCTCTAGCAAGGCTATTTCCCTCAGATACTGGATACCCCCCCAATGCCTGGCCAACTATCCTAGTTTTATTCCTCATCACTATGTTATATGGTATGGAATGTATCTTTGGTCAGTCTCGGTCAACTGTCTTGTTTGTGATCCCTCCTGACTTCTTGAGCACCCCCAGCCTCCTCACTGGCAGGGCAGTGTGAGGAGCAGAAAAAATGTCCTTCACTTACTGTAAGCACTGCTCAACAACTAAAACATTGGTGTGTTATCAACAGTATTTTAATACTAAATCCAAAACAGCAAAATACCAGGTACTATGAAGAAAACTAACTTTATCCTAACCAAAATCAGGATACCCTCCAAGAAGGAAAGTGGATCCAAAGAGAACATCTATACTTCCTCACCATGTGTACAAGCACTCCTGAGATGTGGTGGAAGAGAGCTCCCCCAGCCTCCCCCTTGCCCCCCCCCAGATATTAATTCTTTTCCTACTCAAGGTTGAACTATTAGAACCATGAGACTAAGCCATAGAAAGAAACCTCATTTCCTCCCTAGAACATAGGTAAAAATTATCCTCAAAATAATAACAGATAATAAAACATATTATCTGTTAATATTCAAATAATATTTAATAATAAAAATAGCAATTTGCATGGAAATTATTGGTTGAGATCTCTTACCAATTTTGCTTTTCAGTCACTTCATTTTCTGCCATTATTTCCTCACAATTTCTTCCAATAAGATATATTTTTCATTCCTCTTATCTTGGTATTTTTTAAACTATTTATTAAACATTTGTCTTCTGTGAGTGTGATAAAGCCAATCTTCTATTTATTTATTTTGGGGATTTGCATCCCAAAATAGTGGAAGGACACCAACTGAATAAATAAAGCAGTGCAAACTCAAAACAGACTGAAATATTTGTCAGAAATGCAGCAGTTGCCTACACAGTTACCACTGTGTGAAAACTAATATGTTGCAATTATTTCCTCTTTTAATTTAAAAATTGCTAAGCATAGAGTACAGACAGGGACAGTAACAGGTAGCATCTTTGGCCACATTTTCTTTTCCAGAGAAAATATTTTCCCTTACAAACATCTTATGACCTTTTAAAAATGTGCTCCAGAATTACTTTGATTTGCCGTATGACTTTGACATTTGTCCAAGCAGCAGTCCTAGAGTTTGCTGCATTTGGAGTTGGGAATTAATCCTTTCAAAGAAAAAGAGTTGCACAGCATTTCACATTTTTTCTGCTGCCACCATAGTCTGCTAAAACCAGATTCATAAAATTGTTTAAAGATCTATGGAGACAGATGGATGACTCAGATGCCTAGCTCTTAGTATTTAATGTCTTCTGTGTACAAGTACCTGAATGTTTCCATTCTATTTGTCATGTTTATTTGCATCAGTATGTGAAGTCATGTAACATCAGATGTTCAAGATTACCTTTGATATCAAGCAACAAAAATCAGCATCTTAAGCTACTTAAAATAAAAAGATGTCATCATTAAATTAGGCAATTTGCTCAAGATGACAGCAGAGTTTCATGGTAAAACAAGGAGCTTGCATCACTTGGGTCCTTAGCGTCTGTCAGATGAGCCTTGGAATAAGCTTCCTGTTGGAGTCTGAAAGTGCATTTCCAGTCTTACAATTATGGGAATCAAAACAAACTGCCATATTAGGAGAAACAAACCAACAAAAAATTCCTAAAAATCCTGAGTAAAGAAACAATCCGTAAGTTTGACGCCTTATGTCCTGTGAGCCTTCTAAATAAAAAACTGAATGCCTTCCAGAAGTACAAGCATGTCCAGTGAACAGCCTTCCATATCCAAAAGCCACCATATGGCCTCAATTTCAAAATATTCTCAACTCCATCAAGCTCTTTGAAAAATAGATTACAAACACTAGATATAGTTCTTGGTTTGATTTAGTGGTAAAGGTGTATTCTTTTCCCTTTTCAGCTTGAAATGTTTTCATTAGTAAAGAATGTTTTACAGAGTAAAGAGCAATGTGCCATCCAGAACTATCCATATTAACCAAAAATACATGCTACATATGTTCATAGAGTCACATTGGTTTTCTGACTGTTACTGCCAAAACCATCTTTCTATAAATTCTTTCTGTAAAGTAAATGGTGATATCTAGGCCATAAGGCAAGTTTCCTAAAAGAGATTAATCGAAAACTGTGGTAGCATTGAAATCTTCTGACATTTAAAAAATAGTTTAACACTGATAGTCTATGTGAACTGACAAAAGAGTAGGAGTGGAGGAGACTTGAAGAAAGCTGTCTAAGGAATCTATAAGGAAGGAGAAAATCCCTTCCCAATTTCTTCTTCAAAATAGTAATTCAAAGAATTTTCAAAGTGAGAAAGGCCTATCTTAAGCCAAAGGAGTAAGATGGAATTCAGATGATGGATCTTTTTAGATAGACATGAAAGAATATATATATAAGAATATGTAAGAATATGTATATAAGAATATGTAAATATTCTTTCATGTCTTAAAGTATCAGGAATATATATATATACATATATATATATTTATATGTATATGTATATGTATGTATATACATATATATGTATATATATATGAATATGTTTAAAGCAATTCAATAAACCCTTTAAATACATAACTGAAATAAACTTCAATTTGAAGCTCACAACTAACATAGTCCATGTATACCAGATTGTTTTCAATATGTTCAAATCTGTTTAGATAATTAAAGTATCCTTTTCCTTGATGCCTCCAAAAAAATGTTCTAGGAATCTGAGAGACTATGGACAAGGAGGTAAAATACAAACCCATTTCCTGAAACAAGATTTGTTAACTATGCACTATGTATTCATTATACCCAGACATTCATAAAGGAATTTCAGTAAAGCTGGTCATTTCCTAACAGTTTTCTTTCCTTTAATGAGACAGTGATTCTATTCCATTTTGCTTTCACACATTATTTTTAGGTAAGAATTCTATTTTCTAAACTAAAAAGCACAGTCAATATTTGACTATAATTTACTCCTGAATTTTTGAATATGCATTAAGCACATACAATTTTGTTTTGTTTTGTTTTGTTCTGTTTTAAATATGTTTACCAATGTCATGCTACAAGATTTGATTATGCAAACTTCAAAAACGCCATCAAATAAATATTGACCATTCTCTGTATCTGTGATATTTCACCCTATCTTGACATTAATATTGTGTGGAACTGATCAAAAGTGCTTTCATATATTCCCACATTCAGGGATGCTTGTAGAATGCAACTCAAAATTGCGATTTTCCCTCACATCTTACTTGCAGTATTTCACCTGTAAATTCTCCCATATGTCCTGTAAATGTATGATAACCTTGGCAATTTTACTTCTCCCCCAGTGACTTTTTTCTTCTCTAACATCAGGGTCTTTAGCAGCTCACATTACATTTACAAGACGTTTATCATTATCTTTGGACAACTTCTCAAATATTAACGTACCCTTGTAGGAAGAAGATCAAGTCAGGGAATACTCAAGGAAACTAGACATTCATAAGTGCATGGGCCTTGACAGATGCACTCAGATGTCACTGCAAGGCCACTCTCAATAATCTTTGATTAGTCATGGGAATGGGTAAAAGTGCCCAAAGACAGGAGAAAAGCCAATGTCTTTCCTAACATCAAGAAGGAATCAGGGAACTACAGGCCGGCAACTCACCTCACCGGGAATGTGATGCAACAGCTAATCCTGGAAACATTTCCAGGCACATGAAGATCATCAGGAGTAGTCAGCATACATTCACCAAGGGGAAGTCATGACTGACCAACATGATAAATTCCTATAATGTAATAAGTAATGTAATGGATGAAGTGAGAGAAGTGGATATTGTCTTCTTGGACTTCATTAAGGCATTTGACACCACGCATGAGAACCTCATAGAGAAGCTGTTGAACTATATCCTGGATAAGCTGACAGCGAAGTGGTTTGTAAAATTGGCTGAGAAGACAGACCCAGAGGGTATCGGTCAGTGGTGCAAACTCTAGTTGGAGGCCAGTAACAAGCAGAGTGTCCGATCAATACTGGGCCCAGTTCTGTTTACCATGTTCATTAATGTTCTGAACAATGGGGTAGAGTGCACACACTAAATTCAAAGACACAAAACTGGGAGGAGTTTGTCTATCTGATTAAGCAGAGGGTCCTGCTGTCATCCAGGGGGACCTGCACAGGCTGGAGAAGTGGGCTGACAAGAACTTCATGCAGTTCAACAAGGCAAAGTACAAAGTGCTGCACCTGGGCAGGAACAAGCCCATCCACCTGTACATGCTGGTGGCCACTCAGATGGAAAGCAGCTCTGCAGAAAAGAACATAGGACAACTGGTGGACACCAAATTGAATATGAGTCAGCAATATGCCCTTGCTGCTAAGAAGGCTAACAGTAATCTTGGCTGTGTTTAGGAAAATGTTGCCAATAGGTCAAGAGAGATCTTTCCCCTCTATTCAGCACTGGTGGGGCTACACTTGGATTATTGTGTCTAGCTCTGGGACCCCAGTACAAGAGAGACATTGACATTTGGGAAAGGGTCCAATATAGGATCACAAAAATCATTAAGAGACTGGAATACTTCTCCTGTGAAGAAAGACGGATAAATCTAGGAAATTTTAACCTAGGGAAGAGAAGACTTAGGGGGAACCTTATCAAGGTATATAAACAGAAGAAGGGAGGGTCTCATGAAGAAGGGTGCCTCTGCATTTGCTGTAATTATCATGGTTTTACTTGCTACCTATCCCTAGATATCAAATTAAATGCATTCACATAGCAGCAAACTTTAACCAACAAAAGGGACAAGAATAGGAATCAGTGTGGTGAGCAAAACACAAACTCTATTTTTCTAATTCACTGTTAATTATTTTGAAATGCTTAATAATTAGATATAACTGTATTATTAATGTTCAGCTTCAAAATATTTAAAACAAAATGCCATTCATTCTCACATGACACAGCAATCTTACAAACATTTCTCAATAATTCAGCCCATTGCTCATGGGCACCTCTTAGATAAAAGTGAGTTTTTTGAGCCAAGTTTGTGAAAAATGATTCGCTTATACTATACCTAAATTATGATATCAATGGCAAGAGGCATGACTTGCATTTTGTAAAAGTTATGAGAATATAACATGAAAATGCAAAACAGACTCCTTGGACTAAAAAACTCTGTTTTCTACCATTAATATAAAAAGAGCATTTATTCATAGTTCTAGTGTCAATGAATGGACCAAAAACTTTTGAATAGTCTCAGTAGAACCATAATTTGTTATCTCACATTTTGCCAAGATTATTATTTTTGACAAGATTATTATTTTTCATCATAAATAATTTATAAAGAACTATACAAAACAAGCACAAAATAAATAATCACAAAATACTGTAGAGAAACTAAGGAACTGCAGACAATAGAGAAAAAAAAAACGAAACTGCAGACTGAGAGAAAAAATGAGAATAGACTAGAGAATTAATTTAGAAATACTAAAACTCCTGCTTGTTACACAGCTTCTTTACTAACTCTTCGCTCAGTTTGTTCAGATTTAAGAGACATTTCTGCTACTTCATAGCTTAAATCAGAGATAGAGATGTTTAACATAAACAGAAAGAATATACTATTCAGAAACCCTTGTCAACAGGTCTCTGCTCTTTCTTCTATTTTTTCCCCATTCTTTTTCCTTTTTTTTTTTTTTTTAAATCTCAACCTGCCTCATTTTGTTTTATAAAACCAAATTGAAAATGCTTCTGTCTGAAGACTTTTTTTTTTTTTTCCGTCTTGTTTTGGACAAAGGAGAAAGCAGCATTGTCCAACACAAATTCAGAAAAACACAGGCCATAAGACAAACATTTCTACCCAGAGTATTACATGCAAGGTATACTTTGGTTTGAATAAATTAATAATAAACAGAATGGCCAACTTTGTACTTCTGCTTTTGTTAATTCTCTGTGCTACATTTCTTTTTATGTTAATGCAATATTTATTGCATTAGTAAAATCTTTTTTTTTTTTTTTATTTTAACCTGTGGTTTCTCAGTTTTTGAATTTAAGTAGAGATATAACCTTTTGTACCTAATTGTTCTTTTCTCTTTTGTGTCTCTTAATTATATTGTATTTGCATAGTTTTCCCCTAGACAGGAACAAATGGTTCTGCCAAAAAGAGCAGCTCTATGACTTTAATGAAGATTCTGGATGCTGCCCATGATTGATATTAAACTAATCCAATTTCCTGTAAAGATTGTGTATCTCTTCTAACACAGTGATTGACATCACAACCACTCAAAAGCATCTCACATATAGGGGATAAACAGCTTCAGAAGTGCCGCTGAAGCGGTGCTTTCCACAAGGACATCAGGAGAGAAAAGCCTTGTATCCTACACAGGGAGTATATTTGTGAATAATGTCTTTTTCTTTCAAAACTCAGAAAGATCTCAACATCTGTTTATGCACCCATATTTTGCAGTCATCTACTTCATACTCAAAACAAATGAAAAAGTTGTTGTGAAGAGGGTTGTCTCAAAACTTAAAGACCAGCTTTCTAACTTATGCCTCTGCTTCTAGGCAAATGTTATAGTGCATTTCTCTTATGCATATTGTATCCTTTTACCTAAAAGTGACTTACTGTTTTGATTTTGATTATTATTTGATCATGTTTGTCCACCTTAACAAAAAAAAAACAAATCAAAAAAAAACTAGCTTGTAAATTACTCTTTAAATTAAATATACTCTAGCATGTAAATCACTTATGCAGAGATCTATGAGCTCAGGTAAGGCTAAGTACATTAAATAATTTACTTCTGAGTTTTAAAATAAAATCATAATATTTCATCAGTACTTTCACTTCTTCCTTACTATATCATGCTTTCTCCTATAAACTTTTAAAAAGAGTAAATTATTATTTATATGTTTTAACAGTGAATGCATCAAAACTGCTACCTAATTTTGTCACGGTTGTGGTTTTATTTAGAGATGAAGATTTACCAAAGCCACTTTAGAGGAAATATGCTGCTCCTACATTGCTGTGTTCACAGATGAGGTTTCCTAAAGATCTACAGTATATGTCTGCAAATAGTAAGGCTAAAAATTTGTACCAGTGGACAAAGGCAAAATAAAAAAACCTTCCCAAACTGATTACTAGAAATAAAACCAAAGAAAAATAGACCTGAAAGGATCACCTACTCCTTCCAGTGTTTGAAAGATAGGATTAATTATATCTTTTTGTTGTTATTAATGGCACAGACTCCACAGCCTTTCCTAAGTTGTTTTTTTTTTTTTTTTTTAACTGCCTTTATCAATTAAAATAAAAATCAACTGAAAACTCCAATTTTATTTTTTCTTGTTTCAGTTTAAGCCAATTTTTTCTGGTATTTGCAACAGCTTTTGTATACCTGACCTCTTGATTTTCCTCTTTTATTCTTCCCTCTCCTTTGGGTTTAAATAGTCACATTATCTTTAAAATTCTCTCAGAAGTGATGCATTTTAGGTTTCTGATCAGTCTCACCCAGATCTTGGAGATCTTTCTTACTGCTTTTCTACATCTTGTCTCTAATCTGTTAAAATGATTTCAGATTCTGAGCTCACTCTCCAATGTATTTGTTATCCTTCTCAGATTTGTTTCCTATAATATATTTATAAGCAAGCACTCTATTTCTTCATCCAAGCCCTTAAAAACATTGAACAAGACCAAGCAGAGCCTCAACAGACCATGACACTCTTCTAATTATCATTAAATGTCTGATCCCCACTCTGGTACACTCATCTTTTGCATATACATAACAGTTTAATCTAGAGCATGCTTTGCAAGCACTCTTATGAAAATGTCCTGTAAGAGAATTTTGAATATTTTTTTTTTTCAAATAGGATATCTTCAGCTGAAAACCTAGTTTGAAGTATATGAAGGTAGCACAGTTTCCCTTCCCTTCCCTTCCCTTCCCTTCCCTTCCCTTCCCTTCCCTTCCCTTCCCTTCCCTTCCCTTCCCTTCCCTTCCCTTCCCTTCCCTTCCCTTCCCTTCCCTTCCCTTCCCTTCCCTTCCCTTCCCTTCCCTTCCCTTCCCTTCCCTTCCCTTCCCTTCCCTTCCCTCTTTCCCTTCCTTTCCCTTCTCTTCCCCTCTTTCCTGCAAACAGGTATTTTATTTTATGTTTGGGATCTGTGTTGATTCATATATAGTGTTGGATGGATAGCAAACCAGAGGCCAATATTTTTCTTTTACAACACTCATCCTAAAATAGGATTACTATGTATTACAGTATTACTATTACTACATTACTATGGCTGTATAGTAATGTACCTGCACAAAGAGACAGGAGCATAGTATTGTTAGCAGACCTCGCAATGAAAGCTCATATACCTGTTTTTTGGTGAATGGTTGTGGGCATATCGTTCTTTATATTCTATTGTTGCTAGAAAAAAAAAAAAAAAAAAAAAAAAAAGAGTTAGAGTATTTCAAATAAAAGGTGTTATGTATTACAACTTTTTTTTACCTAACTGCCCTCTTTTCCTAAGATTAATATTTTGTAATGTTGATAGTTTTCGTGAAGTATTTACATTGTTTTAAAATGTGAATATTTTTGAGATATCTGAATATTTTTTTTGTGGAAAAAAAAAGAATAAAGAGGATTGGGAGAACTGAAATCTTCCCCCTTCTTTCTTTCTGACCTCTTTTTCCCTTTCCCCCTTTTTTTTTCCCTTCCCCCCCCCCTTCCCCTTCCCTTTCCCCTCCCTTTCCCTTCCCCTTCTCTTTCCCTTTTCCCTTTTAAAATGATCCCTTCCCTCCCTTTCCTTCTTTTCAGTATTTTCCTTTTTTTCTTTTCCTTTTCCTCTCTCCCTCCTTTTCTTTTTTCTTCCCCTTTCTTTCCCCTCCTTTTTCCCTTTGAATCTTTCCCTCCCTCCCCCCTCCCTCCTTTTCTCCCTCATCTTTAATCTTTTTCCCTTTTTTTTTTTTCCCCTCCCCCCTTCCCCTTTTTTCCTTTCCCTCCCCCTTCTCCTTTTTTTCTCCTTCCCCCTTTCCTCTTCCTTTCCCCTTTCCTTCCCCCTCCTTCCCCCTTCCCTTTTACCTTCCCCCTTTTTTTTCCCCCCCCCCTTCCTTTTTTCCCCCCCCCCCTCTTTCCCTTTCCCTTCCCCTTTTCCTTCCTCCTTCTTTCCCCCCTTTTTTCCCCCTTTTCTCCCTTTCCTTCCCTCTCCTTTCCCTTTCCCTTTCTTTTTTTCTCCCCTCTTCCCTCCCCCTTTTTTTTTTTTTTTTCCCCTCATCCCCTTCCTTCCTTCCTCCCCCCCCTTTCCCTCCCCCCTCCCCTCTTCCTTTTCCTTTCTTTCCTTTTTCCCCCTCTCCCTTTCCTTTCATTTCCTTTTTTTTTCCTTCTTCCCTTCCTCTCTTCTCTTTCCCTTCCCTCCTTTTTTTCCCTTTTCCTTCCCCCTCTTTTCCCTTTTTTTCCCTTTCTAAATCCTTTTCCCCCCTTTTTTCCCCTCCCCTTTTTTTTTTTCCTCCTCCCCCCCCCCCTTCCTCCCCTTTCCCTCTTTAAAATCCTTTCCCCCCCCCCCGAAATCTTCCTCAAAAAAAAAAAAAAAAAATTCCCCTTCCCATTCCCCTCTTTCCTTTTTCCCCTTCTTTCTTTTTTTTTTCTTTTCCTCTTCCTTTTTTCCTTTTCCCTCCTCCCCTTCCCTCTTTCTTTTCTTTCCTTTCCCTTTCCTTTCCCCCCCCCCCCCCCTTTTTCCCCCCCCCCTTTCCCCCCCCCTTCCTTTTTTTCCCCCCCCCCCCCCTCCCCCTCCCTCCCTCCCCCTCTTTTTTTCCTTTTTTTCCCCCCCCCCCCTTTCCTTTTTTCCTCTTTTTTTTCCTCCCCTCCCTTTCCTCCTTCTCCCTCCCCTTCCCCCCCCCCCTTTTCCTTTCCTCTTTTTCTTTTCTCCTTTTTTTTTTCCTTTTCCAATTTCCTTTTCTTTTTTTTTCCTTCTTTTTTTTTTTTTCCCCCCCCCCCCCCTTTCCCTTTTCTCCCCCTTTTCTCTCTCTTCTTCCTTCCCCTCTCTCCCTTCCCCCCCCAATCCCTTCTTCCTTTTTCCCTTCTTTTTCCTTCTTTCTCCATTTTTTCCTTTCCCCCTCCCTTCCTTTTCTTTTTCCCCCCCTTTCTTCCCCTCCTTCTCCTCTTTTTCCCCCCTATTTCCCCCCTTCCTTCTCCTTCCCTCCTTCCCTTCATCCCCCCCCTTTTCCCCCTTTTCCCCCCCTTTCTTCCTTTCCTTTCCTTCCTTTTTCCCCCCCTTCTTTTTTTTCCTTTCCCCCCTTCCCTTTTCCTCCCTTTTTCCCTTTTTCCCTTTCTTTTTTTCTCCCCTCCCTTTTTTCATTTCTCCCCCTTCCCCCTCCCCTTTTTTTCCCCCCTCCTTTTCTCCCTTCCCCTATTTTTTCTTCCATTTTTAAAAAAGTCCTTTCCTTTTCTTTTTTTCCTTTCCCCCCCCTCCCCCCTTTTTTTTTTTTCCCCCCCCTTTTCCTCCTTCCCTCCTTTTCTTCTTCCTTTTCCCTCCTTTCCCTCTCTTCCTCTCTCCTTCTTTTCTTTCCCTCCCCCCTTCCTCCTCTTTCCCTTTTCCCTCTTTTTTTTTTTCCCCTTCTTTTCTTTTTTTCTCCTTTTTTCCCTTCCCCCTCTCTTTCCCCTTCTTTTCCCCCCCCCTTTTTTTTTTTTCCTTTCTTCCTTTTTTTCTTTTTTTCCTTTTTTTTTCTTTCTTTTTCTTTTTTTTTTTTTTTTTCCTCCCTTTCCTTCCCTCTCCTTTCCTCTTTCCCTTTTCCTTTCTTTTTCCTTTTCCTTTCCCCTTCCTTTCTTCCTTTTTTTTTTTTCCTTTTCCCCCCCCCCCCTTTCTCTCCCCTGTTTAGTTTTTTCCTTCCCCCCCTTCTCTTCCCTCTTCCCACCTCTTTTCTTCCCCCTTTCTTCTTTTCCCCCTCCCTCCCCTCCCTCCCCTTTTCCTCCCAGATTCTCCCTCTCCCCCCCCTTCCCATCCCCTTTCCTTTCCCCCCTCCCTCTTCCTTTTTCTTCCCCCCTTCCTTTCCCTTTCCCCCTTCTCCCCCCTTTCCTCCTTTTTCCCCTTTTCCCCCCTCCCCCCTCCCCCTCCCCCCCTTTTCTCCCTTTTCCCCCCTCTTCCCCCCTTTCCCTTTTGAAAATTCCCTTTCCCCTCCCTTTCCTTTTCCTCTTTTTCCTTTTTCATCCCCCCTTTTTCCCTCCTCCCCTTCCTTTCCTTTTTTTTTTTTCCTTTTTCCTTCCCCCCCCCTTTCTCCCTTTCCCTTTCCCCCTCCTCCTCTCCCTTTTTCTTTTTCCTCTCCCTTTCCCTTTCTTCCCCCCTTTCTTTCCTTTCTCCCCCCCCTTTCCCCCCCCCCCTTTCCCTATCCCTTCCTCCCTTTTTTTCTTTTCCCCCCTTTTTCTTTTCTTCCTTTCCCCTTCCCTTTTTTTTTTTCCTCTTTTCCCCTTTTTCCTTCTTCTTCCCCCTTCTTTCCTTCTTCCTCTTTTTTCCCCCTTTTCTTTTCTTTCCCCCCCTTTCTTTTCTTTTTTTCTTTTTTCCCTTCCCTTTTTTCCTTTTTTTCTTTTTTTTTCCTTTTTTTTTTCTTTTTTTTTTTTCTTTTTTCTTTTTTTTCTCTTTTTCTTCTCTTTTTTCCCTTTTTTTTCCTTTTTCTTCCTTCCCTTCCCTTCCCTTCCCTTCCCTTCCCTTCCCTTCCCTTCCCTTCCCTTCCCTTCCCTTCCCTTCCCTTCCCTTCCCTTCCCTTCCCTTCCCTTCCCTTCCCTTCCCTTCCCTTCCCTTCCCTTCCCTTCCCTTCCCTTCCCTTCCCTTCCCTTCCCTTCCCTTCCCTTCCCTTCCCTTCCCTTCCTTCCCTTCCCTTCCCTTCCCTTCCCTTCCCTTCCCTTCCCTTCCCTTCCCTTCCCTTCCCTTCCCTTCCCTTCCCTTCCCTTCCCTTCCCTTCCCTTCCCTTCCCTTCCCTTCCCTTCCCTTCCCTTCCCTTCCCTTCCCTTCCCTTCCCTTCCCTTCCCTTCCCTTCCCTTCCCTTCCCTTCCCTTCCCTTCCCTTCCCTTCCCTTCCCTTCCCTTCCCTTCCCTTCCCTTCCCTTCCCTTCCCTTCCCTTCCCTTCCCTTCCCTTCCCTTCCCTTCCCTTCCCTTCCCTTCCCTTCCCTTCCCTTCCCTTCCCTTCCCTTCCCTTCCCTTCCCTTCCCTTCCCTTCCCTTCCCTTCCCTTCCCTTCCCTTCCCTTCCCTTCCCTTCCCTTCCCTTCCCTTCCCTTCCCTTCCCTTCCCTTCCCTTCCCTTCCCTCCCCTCCCCTCCCCTCCCCTCCCCTCCCCTCCCCTTCCCCTTCCCCTTCCCCTTCCCCTTCCCCTTCCCCTTCCCCTTCCCCTTCCCCTTCCCCTTCCCCTTCCCCTTCCCCTCCCCTTCCCCTTCCCCCTCCCCTTCCCTCCCCCTTCCCCTCCCCCTCCCCCTCCCCCTCCCCCTCCCCCTCCCCCTCCCCCTCCCCCTCCCCCTCCCCCTTCCCCCTCCCCCTCCCCCTCCCCCTCCCCCTCCCCCTTCCCCTTCCCCTTCCCCTTCCCCTTCCCCCTTCCCCTCCCCCTCCCCCTCCCCCTCCCCCTCCCCCTTCCCCTCCCCTCCCCCTCCCCCTCCCCGTCCCCCTTCCCCTTCCCTTCCCCTTCCCCTTCCCCTTCCCCTTCCCCTTCCCCTTCCCCTTCCCCTTCCCCTTCCCCTTCCCCTTCCCCTTCCTTCCATTTTTCCTTTCTTTTCTCAGTGATATTTTCAAACTTGACATTCAGTGACATTTTCCATTTCATATTAACATTGTGGATGCAGAATTAAAAGTACACCCAGAGGAAGGTTTGGATTCAGGCATATTAACAGAGGATTACATGGACTGCTTTCCTAACAAATATTTGCATGTAAACAACTTTGCTACGAAAAAGGGTAGGTAGATTTTTGTTTGTTTGTTTTTGTTTCTGTTTTGGCTTCTGCCATAATTCTCTTCATTTTTTTAAAGCCTGTGGCTCCATAGGGTTCCTCTGGGACTCAAAGCAATAATCAGAATAAAAAAAAACTACTGCTCTGCAGCAGGCTGTGGCTGTAGCAGGTGAAGACAGACTATCACAGAATGAAGAAGGACTAATCCTCATGGACTAATTACTCTTAATCGCTGTCCTGCACACAGCTAGGGGCTTCACCAACCTTGCTACCTTTTGGCAATGCTATCCATATTTCTGCAAGGGATCACTAAGGTCCCACTAGTTGCTATACAGGCTACCATGTTAATCTCTGGCCAACCGCAGCTTTTTTGTTCATTTGGGTAAGTATGGATTTAATTTTAATTGACATGCAATGTAAAGCATTACTTCAAGAACTGTCCAAAGCAGTCCAGGAAAAGCAACCTCAATTACATTCTAAGAAGGCAAGGAAATAAGGTGTTCTTCATTGAAAGGGATGAGTCAGAACTCTTTGCACCCATCAAAGCTAATTTGTTTCAGATTTGGGCCTTTTCATATCAACTATTTCTCTCCAGCACCGGTGTGAAAGGGATCAGATACTCATACATCTGATCCCAAGGGCTATTTACTTCAAGTACTACAAGTATGGCTCCAGCTGTATATGCAGACGAAGTTAAAATTTAAATATATTTATCAAACATCTTATTTAAATAACATTTATGTTTGTTTGTTTGTTCATTTGTTTTAATTCCTAACTCCTTCAATGGTGTGAAGCTATTCTTGCAACTGGGTTAGAGCTAACAGGATTTTTCCCATCAGGTATCTTCCTGTAATAAAATGATTTCTTGTTTGTTTGTTTCACAGGAATATTGATGGTATCCTCCCCTTCTACACATTTTTTTTCCCAAGAAGAATATTGTTGGACTAATTGTTTTAAGTTGTTTTCAGTTCTTAAAAAAATAATAATAATAAAATAAAAAATAAATAAATATTTAAAGAAAGTTCAAGTGTTTTAGTTTAAAGAAATGGCTTCATAGGAAAGGAAAAACTTCCCAGCCTGCCCTATGAGACAGAAAATTAACTAATACTTTTAGTTTCACAAAATATTTTTAGCCTGCAAAACAAGTAAAAAAATGTATAAAACAAAATAACTACAAACAAACAAATAAACAAAAAAGAACTATCATATGTAAGCAAACATTTAACTGTACCATGCTGGATTCAGAGAGAGATGTGGCAAGAAGAAACTCAACAAGATGCCATGTTTCTCTTTTCCTCTCCACACTGTTTATTCTACCCTAAAATGAGAGCACACACTGCCTAGTTATTTAGGCAGTAGAAGAAGAGGAAGAGCAAAATATAATTCTATAAACAGGCAGAGCTCCCTGACAGAAGACAAATTTATACCTACCTTGCTACCAAAATACTGAATCCTTCTTGCTGCAGTGTCTTTTTAGAAGTCTTTCAGTGAAGATACAGTCATTAAAAGTGCCAGATTGAAACTTAAGTAACAGTGGAACTGTCATACTTATTTATATCTACACAGATTTATTAAAAGCACCCAGCTATGCTCCAGGCACTAGTATAAATATTAAAAATACAAATCAAATGTCTGTGACACCCAGGGCTGCCACTGGTGTTTATGAACATAGAAATACCCTATAACTAGTCACCTCAGACACCTCAGCAACTGCTTTATGAGGTGGAATGACGATCCTTGAAGGCCAACAACTGGAGGCTGTGCTGGAAATACAGAATACATCAGACTTATGGCTATGACATAGACAACACAACATCCCTTTTTCCAGGTTTATCTACAAAGCCACTGTGCCTCCTATTTTTATAGGCAAAGACTGGGAATAAGCTAAGATTATCATGGTTGAACTTAGCATTACTAATGTATTTATATAAATAATATCAAGCATGAAGCTTATTGTTATTTTCTTTTATGGCACAGTTGTTTTAATGATCATACTGTGTACTTTGTGGAGAAGTCTAAAAATTCCCATTTTCTTGTGATTTTACTGAGCATTCAAGTGAAAACAGTATCTGTTTTCCCCACAGCATCTGTCTCCTGTACTTATCATATTTTTTCTCTAGTAAATTCAATATTCTGTCAGCATACATAGTTTCATCTATTTTCATTATCTTTCAACTTTTCTTGTAGATCTAATTACTTTAAATATAACAAAGACCATACCTAGCACGGATAAGAAATCCTTAAGCACAGAACAGACTTTATGCTTGTCTCTTCATAGTTTCCCAGCATGCAAGGAACATTTTAAAGTTTATAACTTCAGAAGGCAATAAGACAATTGACTTATACTCTGCTTAGACCTGTATGATGCTGGCCTACAGCCATTAGCTAGTATACTGAGCAAGTAAATGTCCTCCTTTCATATTACAGCACTTGCTATCTAGTCAACACTAGAGCAGAATTATAAAATTATAAAATTGTAGAATCATTTAGGTCAGAAAAGACCTTCAAGATTGTCAAGTCCAGCCATTAGCCTGACTTACGAAGTCCCATCACTAAATCATGTCACTAAATGCCCTGTCCACACATCTCTTAAACACCTTCAAGGATGGGGACTCCACCACTTCCCTGGGCAGCCTGTTCCAATGCTGGACCATCCTCTTCATGAAGAAATTTTGCTAATGTCAAATCTATACCTCCCCTGGTGCAAGCTGAGACCATTTCATTGTGTCCTATAACTTGTCACTTGAGAAAAGAGACCGACACCCACCTCACTACAGCCTCCTTTCAGGTAGTTGTAGAGAGCAATGAGGTCTCCCCTCAGACTCCTCTTCTCCAGACTAAAGAAGCCCATTTCTTCAGTCACTCCTCATAAGTCTTGTTTTCTAATCCCTTCACTAGCTTCACTGCTCTTTGCACATGCTCATACAACTCCATAACTTTCTTGTAGCGGGAGGTCAAAAATTGAACATAATATTTGAGGTGTGCTCTCACCAGGACATCGCTTCCCTAGTCCTATTGGCCAACCTATTTCTGATGCAGGCCTGGATGCTGTTGGCCTTCTTGCCTACCTGAGCACACTGTTGGCTCATTACATGGAATGTAATTAGGGTTTGCAAAATCATTAGTAAGATGAATGCGGAACTGTTACTCAAGAAATTCTGCAGTACTAGAGGCATAGGGCACACATTAAAACTATTAGGAGATCATTTTGAAAGAGAAAAGAAAGTGTTTCTTTATACAGCATGTAATGAACTTCTGGGATGTTTTGACACAACCATCTATGAAGGCAAACGGTATTAGTAGACTCAAAAAAAAAAAAAAAAAATTAGCCAGATCCATGGACAATAGGTCTGCAATTTAGATAAGTATCATGCAGCCTAAGAGAAGAATCAGGCAACCTACTCAATACCAGAATGATTGTGGATACAGGAGAGAGAGGTGGGTAAAGGACCACTGACTTCACTGCTCAAAGGAAAATACCAAGTCAGAAGGACCATCAGTGTGACCTCGTGGGGAATGTCCAGTGCTTCTTTGCATGAAACATAATCCTATTCATTTGTTTACAAAATATGACCTGCAGATAATTTATATTTATATTATATAAATGATATTTATAATTAAGTTTCCAGATCAGGATATGTTTTCTTGTTTAGAGGTATATTCACTGAGTATAAAATGTTGGAGAATAACTGCAATATAAATAGTAACAAATTATAGCCATTCTTCCAAGTCTGGAGAAATCTTCCCTTGGAAGCAAGTTTACAATGGTTTTATTAAATAATTTTTAACTTTATATGTATATAGTCTCATACTTCTGATATTTAATGAATCTAACATCAGTGATTTCAGGTAAGGTTTTTATAGAGCACTCTTTTTTGTCTCATGTCTTGGTAAAATTTCCATGTGACAAAAATCCTGCAGTAAATTTGGACACCAAAATCCACAAGTCCTCATGAAAAGTCAGTATGGCTCAGGTAAAGGACCAACCTGTCACCTGTAAGATGACCTCTTAGTCATATTACAATAACATATCTTAACTAGAGGTCACCTTTCATCACAGAGGTCTGGTCTATGGATAAATGGGGAGACACATACACACACACACTATTTCCATCTAGTCTTTTAGTTTTGGTAGAACGGTAGAAATAGATCAGGAAAAATGGCAGCAACTAGCAGCAATAAATATTACAATTTTAAAGAAGCAGAAAAATGGAGCCAGAAAACTCATCATCCAACCTGCAAGTTACACAGCATGTCTGAACAGTTTAAGCCAGATGAATGACATATGGTTTTGTTTGTTTGTTTCTTTGTTTTTAAAGTTGCAGTTTGTTTTATGTATTCAGAAACAACAAACGGAAAGTGTCAATGAAAGAAAAACTCCATCTATTGAACAATAAAAAAACTTTTATTCATCATAGATGACTCCACAAGTGTTAAGTATGATCTATGATGTTAACCAAACTGAGAATCACACAAGGCAGAAGTCTATTGCAGTATATTGTAGGAGAGCAATATCTCCTTCAAAAGGTACCAGATGGTTCTCTCTACTCCCTCTTTCTTGTGTGCAAGCTCCAACGGAAATGGTACCCTGCAAAAAAATTCTTCTAAAACTGTCAATTCAAATAAAAATGACAACAGCTACTACAAAACTATAAAAAATACAGTGAAATGAACGTTTTGATAAATGAGTTTCCTCAGTTTCTTCGGCAATGACTCATTCATGATTCCTAATTTTAACAAAAACAATAAATCAACAGGACAAAACATACTTCAAAAATTATTTTGTTAAAACAATCATTTACCCTAAAGAAAAATATATAGATAAATATATTTACCTATATTTATCTTTATCAATAAAGATATTTAATATGTTGTTTTTGTGTTTTTGTTATTGTTTTTGCAAAGAATACAATAATCCTGTTTGTACAAGGGTGTGAGGGGTCAAATCACAAAAGCATGGAAGGAATATCGTCAGGCTTGGTGGACTTGATCATATTTATAAGTTTAGTTAAAGTGCAAAAGAAACAAACCTCTTAGGTAGCTGTCAGAGACAGGTGATCTGCCCGGAATAGACTCGCACCGTGTTTTGGGTTTTCTCCCATGTTCACTTGTCATTAGTACCCATTTCTGACCCAGTGAAAGGTTGTTACATGGTAGGACACCATCTTTGCTATCACTGTCCTTTCTCTTGGGGTTATTCACTTTTATCTTCCCTTGATAGTTTTTTGATGAAAAATCTGATAATCTGGTGAAATAACTTCCTTTCATCCTTTCGTGCAACTGGTCTAGTCTCAGGTTCTGCAAAGAAGGAAGAAAACTGTGGCTCAGCTTGTCTGGGAGAGATATCCCTCATGCAGAAGCATAACCTCACTGTCAGCAGCATGCTAGCAAAGCATCCTTGTACCTGCAAAGAGACATCGAGTGAAGCAGACACCCCACCACCACTACCACCACCACGTGTTTATTCTGATCTGTGTCATGACCATTTGCAATTTTCATCAGGTAGGACATACAAATGAGGCAAAACTGAATTTGCCCCAGAATTTGCAGATCTCTGAAAGGCCTTTTTAACATATCATTTGACAGGAATGGAGCTATTAAGTGCTGTCATATCCAAATACCTGGAAGTAATTCACAGGTTGAGAGATGTATAGTTCTGTTCACAAGTGCTAGGCCAGTTTTGCATGGTAAAAATTGGTACATATTTTTATTGATTAAATAAAAGTTAGGTAAAAGGTAAGACTGGCAGATTTTCTGGCAAAAGCTAGAATGCTATAGTAATTCATCTCATGGCAACAATTTAGAATATATTTTCTACTGTATGTTATTTCATTCAGGAGGATGTGGATTATACTCTGCAGGGAATACCTCAGTTTGTATAAATTGCATCAATGTGCAAGTTCTTTTTTAGTACAACATTGGTAAAGCACTGAAAATGTAGGTCAGCCCAAATCTCCATAAAACAATACTTAACTCTTTACAGTAAAGCTCCTACTTACATATGTTTTGATCACAGATGTTTTATTTTTTCATTTTTAAGACTATATGCATTTCAGTCCCTGGAACATTGATTCCTTGATATAAGAATGAGGTTCAATGTGGGGACTATTCCTCCTATAAGGTAAGGAAAGAATAATGCTTTTTAATTAATTGATTTCAGCAAAACACAACTCAAAAACAAGCAGAAGGAAAATATGTTCCTGTATATGTGTGTTTAATAAAATCAGAAATCATTCATCATTGACAATCTCCTTTAATATACTGTCAGGAAAGCAAGTAGTGATAGGAAAATAAAATGAAAGGCTGTTTTAAGACAGTTAATGGCTTGGTCATTATACATATGTTAAGCTTAGTATCTACATTAGGTTTTATAGCAGCTTTTTATTGATGCTTGTTTGTTTTTTACAGAAATATCAGTTTTCATGTTCAAGTTTGAACAAAAACCCAGGTTATTTGCTACTTATTTTAGGTCTGTATTATAATCTTAACAGACAAAATATTGGAGATGTTATTAAAGATGTCCACTGGTTTCCATTTTAAATGTTGGGCTGGCAGTACCTAGTGAATTGTGTAGGATTTTATAATACCAACATTCAAGGACTTATGTAGTACTTTCAGACACAGAGTTCTACTCAGTTTGTAGCTTCATGGTAGTACCTTTCCTATTTTCTCAAATCATAATAACGATTTTATTGCAACTGAATGTTTGCCATGGAAGGAGTATGTATCTGCAAAAAGTAGCGAACACCATAAACCAAATTAGAGACCTGTTATTGGCAGAGAGGGGCAGGGATTTTATGATTCCACTTGCTTCCACTGAAATTTTGCCAAAAAGCATTAGAAGTCTTTGACTAGCCTTCCCAACAGAAAACTTCAAGGAAGGCAGGAAAGGAGGTTCATAATTTATACAAACTACTACCTAGGCAGAATGAATGGCTGGTAGAAAAATATATATTTTACAATTTAATGTTTTTGTTATTGTATGTTATTGTTGTTAATGATTATTAAATTTCCCTGAATCAGCAAGTAAACATCAGGTCTTTAATATATCCTCCTCTTCTGATTTATCAATAATTAATAGTCATTGAAGAGTCAGGAAGAAAGGCAGTCTTTCTTCCTGAGCGTTCTTGGCTAGCCCACAATGTGCTATCTAGCTACAGTAATAAAAGTTATCTGTCCGATGAGTGTTGCCAACTTCTAAGCCTCTTGAGTTCATTCTAGCTACCACAGTTTCTGCAAAGAAGGAAATATTCACTAATACTTGGCAAAGTACAGGAATTCAGGGATATCTGTTTGGCTCTACCCACTGGACAAAATGAGTAACTAAAAACATAAGATGAAATGAAGTGTTCTGGAGAGGGAAAATAATAATAATAATATAATAATAATAATAAAACAAAACAAAAAAATCAAGAAACACAGCACTTTCTACAATTAACAAAATGTGATATCTATTAACACCTTCATCACAGCAAGTATAGGAAAGGCCACAATCTTGAAAAGGGAGCAAAAGTAAAGAGAGATGTTGAGTCCATGTAACATTTGGACACAGTCTGCTAAATCACTGACAGCACTTGGTTTCTCTGTGTACATCACATCACATATGCCATTGATGGAAGAATAAAAAGCATTCACTAAATCTCTCTTGTGAATCACACTATCTTGCACTTTTTATAGATTCTGAACATTTTGAAGATTAGGGGAATAAAATTGCCCTGTAGAAAATAGTGTATATATGAATGTCTAGGAGAAGAATGGGAAGAGAGCATTCTTTTCTATACCATATTTCTCAGAAATTATCTATTTTCTTTAATGTTCCTCTATAGGTTATCATCTGTAGAACATCCTGCTGTTTTATCACATGAATAAAGTAAGGTACTCCTCTTCCACTGATCTTAAACGTGGGATTTTATTCCTGGAATATATATAGGGTAACCATTACACAAAGCCATCTTCTGATTTCCATACAGAGAATGAAGGTTGATCAGTCACTTTTGATATGATCAAGGTAACAGCCAAGACAACTTTCTTAATGACCTATCACACAAAGGCAAATAGTGGCACTGACCATCTGCTTTTCTTTTTATGTTAGTGTTTTTTCTTCTACTTCCTTTCATCCTTCTTTTGCTCCAATACCTCTCTCAGTAACAGTTTTCTCAAACATGTTAAGTTTCTCTTTTACATGGTGAAAAACATAAAACCTTGGTAGGTTTGTCTGTAGTTTCAGAACTCAAATATGAACAACAATTGTCATATAAAATTTAGGGTTTAACCAATTCCTTTTAAGCAAAAATTGAAATTAATTAAAAAAAAAAAAAATTATTCAATACTTCACTAAAAATTTTGAACTTAATTCAGCTCTTCAGCAAATCATATTATTTATATTTTTAAGAACAAAACATGAAGTTACAATTGCTATGAGGCTTGCAATATACTACCTTGCATGAGTTAGGCTAGTTACCACCCACAGCTACAAACTTTTGTACATGCACCTGTTTCTACACAAGCTTAATCCTCTCATCCAGCTCACCATATGTCTTATCCACCTGTTGCATGATGCTCAAAACTTATGGTGAAGTCTCTACTGTAAGGACTATTTTATGTCATTTGAGCATCACTCAGGATAATCAAATTCTGAGATTGTTAGGGACTTCAGTCATTCAGCCAATGAATAATTATAAGTATATACAATATGTAAGAAGTATACTACATTCCATAGTGATTTTACACAACTTCAACCGTAACCTTAGCATTTTCAATCAATTTTGTTCTCAGATGCTCTGAAATAGGCTTAAATTGCTAGCACCTGCATTGGACCATTACAATAGCAGAATACAGACCACACTCCATATTTAAAATCAGATGGTCTGTGATGGTGACCCAATCATGACAGAAGATAGCTGCTTGAAATGAATCTATCTCAAGAAATGATAAAATATTAGAGACAAAATCAGTTGTACATAAAGCACTTGTAAATTGAAAATATTTCCCTTTTTCAATTTAAGAGATACATGTCATCAAATACTCATGTATTAGGTTGACAGTGAACTGTCTTGACTGACAGTTCAGTAACGTCAGTCTCATCCAAACATGAAATACAGTGTCTACTTGTGATTTAGTTTATAGTACTCATTGTCCATTTAACCCTAAACTGCAATGTTAGTAGAATAAAGTAGTAGAATAAAGCAATAAGTGATTATATATTTGACAGCATCAAAAGAATTTGAATATATTTGTTTACATTTTAAAGAGAAGAAAAGAATTTGCTTTTTGGTAAATTCTCTGAATTTAAGATACTTAGATTATATTGTATGCATAGCTTAAGGTGAAACTTAACACAGAAAGCAGAAAAAGCAGCTTTGAATCTCAAACTTTGTCTAGGAGCACTTTGTGTTTCCACATTGTGCATTTAATACAGGGGATTAGCTGAAGCCACTTTTGAAACGCGGGAAGAGGGAAAAAAAATGTAGAAAAAAAAAAAAAGAGAGAGAGAGAGAAGAAAACAAGAAAGCACACATAATGCTTGCAAAGACCTTAATAGACGCTGGTGCATATTCAATAGCCAAGGTATACCTAATATTTATCATCTGTTTTGCTCTGATTTGTTATCCAAAAAAAAAAGCTTTTGAGTTTTAAGAAGGTTTGGTGAGAAACTCAGCCTTTGCTCTTGGCAAGAAATGTTATATATTTGGAATTTTTCCCTCTGCCAATGGCAGCAACCATTTGGGGACAGCAGTTGGCAAAGAGCTTTGTTCAGCACATAATCTGTCTGCAGCCACTGACCATAAACAGCCAGCACTATACAGTTCAGTGATGTTCCTCTGTCTTCCTATTGGCCTGTCTGGTGTGCAACTCTGACTTTAGTGCTAGACATCCCTCTGGGTAGGTGAATGACTTCCTTTCATTTCTGGTGGTAGCAACTCAACTCCAAGTACAAGATATGGATTTAAATGCCTGTTCCTGGATTCTTCAGACAGCCAATAAGAAGTTCCAATCTTTTTGTATTATGACACTAAATTCCAGATTTCAGAAATGTTTGTGAATTACATACTGTAGATTTTCTTGTTCTGAAAATAAATTGCAATTTGTGCCATTTCAAACTGAAAGAGAGGTGCTTACAGAATGGTCACACATAATTCAACATATGAATGGTATAATGCATTATATGAATGCCTTTAAGATTTCAGGTTCTTATTACTTTTAGAATATTTTCATTTAAAACTTTTCAAATAACAGCACTATGAAACCATTGATGCACAATGTGTACTTAAATTCCCTGTTTCATCATGCTCTCATGAAAAGTTGGTTGAAATTTCTATTGAATTTCTTTGTATTACCACTCTTAAATGATAGATTCGGCTGTTGCTCTAAGAGATTTGAGTGCGAGCTTTCTAATTCTGGAACATTACAAGGAATTAACAAGAGCTTACACAGGAAGTGTCAGGGTCCTAAGAGCACTAAAACTGATTTAAAATATATGCATATATATGTAAAATATGACAAATAACCATAAAGAAATAAATATTACAAATTCTGTTGTCTTAAAATAAACATCCCAATAATATCTTAAAAAATCCTTCAAAATGGTAATTCTAATTTAAATAATTTCCTTAGTATGAACCAAATACTTAAACTGAAGCTAGAACCAACTGTTGTGATTTGCATATTTTTCACATTCCTTTTATGGAAAATAATATTTCTCCTATGAAGACAGGCTGAGGGAGTTGGGGTTGTTCAGCCTGGAGAAGAGAAGGCTCCAGGGAAAACTTACAGAGGCCTTCCAGTACTTAAAGAGGGTTTACAGGAAAGCTGGGGATGGACTCTTTGGCAGGGATTATAGTGATACAAGAAGGGGGAAAGGCTTTATGCTAAAAAAAATAAAATAAAAAATAATAAAAAATAAGATAAATTTAGATTAGATATTCAGAGGAAATTCTTTACTATGAGGCTCATGAGCACTGGAACAGGTTGCCCAGGGAAGCTGTGGATGCCCCATCCCTGGAAGTGTTCAGGACCAGATTGGATGGGGCTTTGAGCAACTTGGTCTAGTGGGAGGTGTCCCTGCACATGGCATAGGGGTTAGAATTAGCTGATCTTTAAGGTCCCTTCCAAACCATTTTATGATTTTATGATTCTGTAAGTATTTTGTGTACCTCTACTCACTATACTCAAATTCAATGCATGGAGAATGCGAAGACCAGAATTATCTTGCTAACTTACACCTATACTCATTTCTATATTTTATACATGATATCAAAATGATCTAGATAATATCCAAATAATAATTAAAAAAAGAAAAAAGAAAAAGAAAAAGAAAAAAAGAAAGGTCCAAATAAATTCATTTCAGATTCAGTCCTCTGACTGGAGAGGAGAGGAGAGGAGAGGAGAGGAGAGGAGAGGAGAGGAGAGGAGAGGAGAGGAGAGGAGAGGAGAGGAGAGGAGAGGAGAGGAGAGGAGAGGAGAGGAGAGGAGAGGAGAGGAGAGGAGAGGAGAGGAGAGGAGAGGAGAGGAAGGGAAGGGAAGGGAAGGGAAGGGAAGGGAAGGGAAGGGAAGGGAAGGGAAGGGAAGGGAAGGGAAGGGAAGGGAAGGGAAGGGAAGGGAAGGGAAGGGAAGGGAAGGGAAGGGAAGGGAAGGGAAGGGAAGGGAAGGGAAGGGAAGGGAAGGGAAGGGAAGGGAAGGGAAGGGAAGGGAAGGGAAGGGAAGGGAAGGGAAGGGGAGGGGAGGGGAGGGGAGGGGAGGGGAGGGGAGGGGAGGGGAGGGGAGGGGAGGGGAGGGGAGGGGAAGGGGAAGGGGAAGGGGAAGGGAGGGGAGGGGAGGGGAGGGGAGGGGAGGGGAGGGGAGGGGAGGGGAGGGGAGGGGAAGGGGAGGGAAGGGAAGGGGAAGGGAAGGGAAGGGAAGGGAAGGGAAGGGAAGGGAAGGGAAGGGAAGGGAAGGGAAGGGAAGGGAAGGGAAGGGAAGGGAAGGGAAGGGAAGGGAAGGGAAGGGAAGGGAAGGGAAGGGAAGGGAAGGGAAGGGAAGGGAAGGGAAGGGAAGGGAAGGGAAGGGAAGGGAAGGGAAGGGAAGGGAAGGGAAGGGAAGGGAAGGGAAGGGAAGGGAAGGGAAGGGAAGGGAAGGGAAGGGAAGGGAAGGGAAGGGAAGGGAAGGGAAGGGAAGGGAAGGGAAGGGAAGGGAAGGGAAGGGAAGGGAAGGGAAGGGAAGGGAAGGGAAGGGAAGGGAAGGGAAGGGAAGGGAAGGGAAGGGAAGGGAAGGGAAGGGAAGGGAAGGGAAGGGAAGGGAAGGGAAGGGAAGGGAAGGGAAGGGAAGGGAAGGGAAGGGAAGGGAAGGGAAGGGAAGGGAAGGGAAGGGAAGGGAAGGGAAAGGGAAGGGAAGGGAAGGAAGGAAGGGAAGGGAAGGGAAGGGAAGGGAAGGAAGGGAAGGGAAGGGAAGGAAGGGAAGGGAAGGGAAGGGAAGGGAAGGGAAGGGAAGGAAGGGAAGGGAAGGGAAGGGAAGGGAAGGGAAGGGAAGGGAAGGGAAGGGAAGGGAAGGGAAGGGAAGGGAAGGGAAGGGAAGGGAAGGAAGGAAGGGAAGGGAAGGGAAGGGAAGGGAAGGGAAGGGAAGGGAAGGGAAGGGAAGGGAAGGGAAGGGAAGGGAAGGGAAGGGAAGGGAAGGGAAGGGAAGGGAAGGGAAGGGAAGGGAAGGGAAGGGAAGGTGTCCTGGTTTCAGCTAGGACAGAGTTAATTTTCCTCCCAGTAGCTGGCAGGGGTGCTATGTTTTAGATTAGGATGAGAAGAGCGCTGATAACATGCTGATGTTTTAATTGTTGTAGAGCAGTGCTTACACCAAGCCAAGGACTTTTCAGCTTCTCGCTCTGTCCTGCGAGCGAGCAGACTAGGGATGCAGCAGGAGCTGGGAGGGGACAGACCCAGGACAGCTGACCCAAACTGGCCAAAGGGGTATTCCATACCATCTGACGTCATGCTGAACAATATATAGGGGTGGCTAGCCGGGGTAGGGGGGGCTGGCTGCTCGGGGATAGGCTGGGCATCGGTCAACAGGTGGTGAGCAATTGCATTGTGCATCACTTATTTCATACACATTATTATTATTAATACTATTATTATTATTATTATTATTATTATTATTATTATTATTATTTTCCTGTCTTAGTAAACTGTCTTTATCTCAACTCACAGGCTTCACTTTCCCGTTTCTCTCCCCCATCCCAGAGAGGGAACTGCTGTGTGGTGTTTAGCTGCCAGCCGGGCTAAACCACAACAGTCCTTTTGGCGCCCAACGTGGGGCCCGAAGGGTTGAGATATCGACAGATTTGACCAGAGTGTGTTAAACTAAAATTGGTATAAGTATTCGACCTGCTTAATAGTTGCTAGTCACAATGTTGATTGCCTTAATCTCAAGTCTGCTGTGCCTGTTTCCCAAAATGAGTTTTATAGCACGTTACTTTCTGTATGTGCTCCCTGTCGTGCTGTTTATCCTTTCCGGGCCCTGGTTTAAGATTGTTATGGTACTGTGTGGTGTAACGATGGCTTATGAAATGATGAGATTTCTGAAGGTCATGACTCTAACCTGGTATTTGTACTCAGCACTGTCGTCGACTCTATACTTCGGAAACCATATCTCAGAAACTATTAGCAATTACACCTATTGCCTTTTTTCATCAGGGAGTCAATCCGTGGAGGGGACAGGGGAAGATATTTTTTCCTACCTGTTCACTCTCCCTTTCCCCTTCACCACCCTCTTATCCCCCGAGCTAGTTACGGTACCTCTCCAAGATGTTGAATATCCTTGGGATACTCAGACCAGCATGTTCTTGTTGTTATGTCTCCTGAATGCGCTTCAGGTTTTGTTTAAGGTTAAACAACCACTTAGGAATCTCATCCGGAGATCTGTCTTGAGGCGGGATAGTTGCGAGTGGCAGGGAGTGTGGGAGGATATGGGCAGGTTTCTAGAGCAGTGGGCACCTCCAGTGTTTTGGACATTCACCCCTGAACAACTGCAAAATCCTAAAAAACTGGTAGAATGCTTGAAAAAAAGGTGTCATGACTCTGGCAGTTCCAAAGTGACACAAATCACTGTAGCGTGCTGGGGTCTGGCTTGTGCCTATCGAGCTGCAATTGATGCTACTATCAACCTAGTGACAGACCCTGCAGCCGTTCCAGTTCCAGCTCCCGCTACCGTTCCAGTTCCAGCTCCTGCAGCCGTTCCAGCTCCAGCTCCTGCAGCCGTTCCAGTTCCAGCTCCTGCAACCGTTCCAGTTCCAGCTCCCGCAGCCGTTCCAGTTCCAGCTCCCGCAGCCACTCCAGCCCCTGCAGCTGCTCCAGCTCCTGCAGCCGCTCCCACTCCTGTGGCTGGGTCAGAGAAACGAACTGTAGCAGTGCAAGTTGTCCCTGCCGAGGGTATTCCAACCCCTGTGGCAGACCCTGCGGCTGGGTCAGAGAAACAAGCCGTAGCAGTGCAAGTTGCCCTTGTAGAGGGTATTCCAACCCCTGTGGCAGACCCTGTAGCTGGGTCAGAGAAGCGAGCTGTAGCAGTGCAAGTTGCCCCTGTAGACAAGGTGAAAAAATGCTATAGAGACTCAGGTCGTTTAGAATGCAGACAGTCTTCTGCTAGGTCTAGGTATGGAGAAAATGGGGCTGGGCCATCAAATGTGCAGGAGGACGAAGATGAGGATGAGGATGTCAGAAAATCAACAGTAACTACCCGAACCCTATACCAGTGTGAGCTACGAGATGTGCGAAAAGATTTTGGTCGCTGTATAGGTGAGCAGCTTGTCACCTGGCTGCTCCGGTGCTGGGACACTGGAGCCAATTGTGTGGAATTAGAGGGCAGGGAAGCCAGGCGGCTGGGATCCCTTGCTAGAGACGCAGGCATTGACAAAGCAATTGGAGATGGAGCACGATCTCGCAGCCTCCGGAGGCGTCTCCTGTCAGCTGTGAAGGAAAGGTATCCCTTCAAGGAAGAACTTGTATGTCTACCAGGCAAGTGGACCACCATGGAGAAGGGAATTCAGTACCTGAGGGAATTAGCTGTACGGGAAGTAATTTATAAGGACCTAGACAACGCACAAATATCCACAGATCCAGATGAAGTCCAGTGTACCCGACCCATGTGGTGGAAGTTGGTACGGAGTGCACCATCATCATATGCCAGCTCATTGGCAATAATGGCCTGGAAAGAGGATGAGGAACCCACAGTGGATGAAGTGGCTAAACAACTCCGGCAGTACAAAGAAAGTCTCTCCTCTTCCCTACAGGCCTGCGTCTCGGCTGTGGAGAAACTCTCTGAAGAGTTCCACCAACTTAAAGAGAATTTATCTTCCCCCCACCTGAACGAACCAGTGGCCACCAACTAAAGGAGAATATTTTGGAGAAACTTTCTGAAGAGGTCCACCAACTTAAAGAGAGTTTATTTTCTTCCCCACCTGTACAAACCAGTGTCTCGGCTATTAGGGGTAAACGTTCATCCGTGCAAAGAAGACAATATAGTGGGTACACACCCCGCGCCACCCTGTGGTTTTACCTACGTGACCATGGAGAGGACATGAGAAAATGGGATGGAAAATCTACTGAGACCCTAGAGGCACGGGTACGTGAGTTGCAAAAGAAAACAATCGGGAAAAAGGGGTTCTCTGAAAAGTTTGCTGCTCCAACTTCCAGCAGGCAGTCCTTTAAACACAGAAACGAAGATTCTGACCAGGACTAGAGGGGCCCTGCCTCCAGCCAGGGGGAGGAAAGGGACAACCGAGTTTATTGGACTGTGTGGATTCGATGGCCTGGCAGGTCTGACGCACAGAAGTATAAGGCTTTAGTAGACACCGGTACACAATGTACTCTAATGCCATCAAGCTATAAAGGGCCAGAGCCCATCTGTATTTATGGCGTGACAGGGGGATCCCAGCAGTTAACTGTATTGGAAGCTGAAGTGAGTCTAACCGGAAATGAGTGGCAAAAGCACCGTATTGTGACTGGCCCGGATGCTCCGTGCATCCTTGGCATAGACTATCTTAGGAGAGGATATTTCAAGGACCCAAAAGGGTTCCGCTGGGCTTTTGGCATAGCTGCCTTAGAGACAGAGGACATTAAACAGTTGTCTACCTTGCCCGGTCTCTCAGAGGACCCTTCTGTTGTGGGGTTGCTGAGGGTTGAGGAACAGCAAGTGCCAATCGCTACCACAACTGTGCACCGGCGGCAATATCGCACCAACCGAGACTCCCTGATTCCCATCCATAAGCTAATCCGTCAACTGGAGAGCCAAGGAGTGATCAGCAAGACCCATTCACCTTTTAATAGTCCCATATGGCCAGTGCGAAAGTCTAATGGTGAGTGGAGACTAACAGTGGGCTATCATGGCCTGAACAAAGTCACGCCACCACTGAGTGCTGCAGTGCCGGACATGCTAGAACTCCAGTATGAACTGGAATCAAAGGCAGCCAAGTGGTATGCCACAATTGATATTGCTAATGCATTTTTCTCCATCCCTCTAGCAGCAGAGTGCAGGCCACAGTTTGCTTTCACTTGGAGGGGAGTCCAATATACTTGGAATCGGCTGCCCCAGGGGTGGAAACATAGCCCTACCATTTGCCATGGACTGATCCAGTCTGCGCTGGAGCAGGGGGAAGCTCCTGAACACCTGCAGTACATCAATGACATCATTGTGTGGGGTGACACTGCCGAGGAAGTTTTCGAGAAAGGGAAGAAAATAGTCCAAATCCTTCTGAAGGCCGGTTTTGCCATAAAACAAAATAAAGTTAAAGGACCTGCATGAGAGATCCAGTTTTTAGGAATAAAATGGCAAGATGGACGTCGTCAAATCCCAATGGATGTGATCAACAAAATAACAGCTGTGTCTCCACCAACTAGCAAAAAGGAAACACAAACTTTCCTAGGTGTCGTGGGGTTTTGGAGAATGCATATTCCAAATTACAGTCTGATTGTAAACCCGCTCTACCAAGTAACCCCTAAGAAGAATGCTTTTGAATGGGGCCCTGAGCAATGACAAGCCTTTGAACAAATTAAGCAGGAAATAGTTCATGCAGTAGCCCTTGGGCCAGTCTGAACAGGACCAGACGTAAAGAATGTGCTCTACACCGCAGCCGGGGAGAATGGTCCCACCTGGAGCCTCTAGCAGAAAGAACCAGGGGAAACTCGAGGTCGACCCCTGGGGTTTTGGAGTCGGGGATACAGAGGATCTGAGGCCCGCTATACTCCAACCGAAAAGGAGATATTGGCA
Source organism: Cygnus atratus (assembly GCF_013377495.2). Taxonomy (NCBI): domain Eukaryota; kingdom Metazoa; phylum Chordata; class Aves; order Anseriformes; family Anatidae; genus Cygnus; species Cygnus atratus. Next base: position 72,407,955 of record NC_066396.1, read on the forward strand.
GCATATGAAGGAGTTCGATCTGCTTCGGAAGTGGTCGGTACTGAAGCGCAGCTCCTCCTGGCACCCCGACTGCCGGTACTAGGTTGGATGTTCAAAGGAAAGGTCCCCTCTACACATCATGCAACTGATGCTACATGGAGCAAGTGGGTTGCACTGATTACTCAGCGGGCTCGAATAGGAAACCCCAGTCGCCCAGGAATCCCGGAAGTGATTATGGACTGGCCAGAAGGCAAATACTTTGGGACATCATCAGAGGAGGAAGTGGTCCGTGCTGAAGAAGCCCCACTGTACAACAAGCTCCCAGAAAATGAGAAGAAATATGCCCTGTTCACTGATGGGTCCTGTCGTATTGTTGGAAAGCATCGGAGATGGAAAGCTGCTGTATGGAGTCCTACACGACGAGTTGCAGAAGCTGCTGAGGGAGAAGGTGAATCGAGTCAGTTTGCAGAAGTGAAAGCCATTCAGCTGGCCTTAGATATTGCTGAACGAGAAAAGTGGCCAGTTCTCTATCTCTATACTGATTCATGGATGGTAGCAAATGCCCTGTGGGGGTGGTTACAGCAATGGAAGCAGAACAACTGGGAGCGCGGGGGCAAACTCATCTGGGCCGCTGCATTGTGGCAAGATATTGCTGCCCGGGTAGAGAACCTGGTTGTAAAGGTACACCATGTAGATGCTCATGTGCCCAAGAATCGGGCTACTGAAGAACATCAAAACAACCAGCAGGTGGATCAGGCTGCTAAGATTGAAGTGGCTCAGGTGGACCTGGACTGGCAACATAAAGGTGAATTATTTATAGCCCGATGGGCCCATGACACCTCAGGCCATCAAGGCAGAGATGCAACATACAGATGGGCTCGTGATCAAGGGGTGGACCTGACCATGGACACTATAGCACAGGTTGTTCATGATTGTGAAACGTGCTGCAATCAAGCAAGCCAAACGGTCAAAGCCTCTTTGGTATGGAGGACGATGCCTGAAATACAAATATGGAGAGGCCTGGCAGATTGATTACATCACACTCCCTCAAACCCGCAACGGCAAGCGCCACATACTTACAATGGTGGAAGCAACCACCGGATGGCTGGAAACATACCCTGTGCCCCATGCCACCGCCCGGAACGCTATCCTGGGCCTTGAAAAGCAAGTCCTATGGCGACATGGCACCCCAGAAAGAATTGAGTCAGACAATGGGACTCATTTCCGAAACAACCTTATAGACACTTGGGCCAAAGAACATGGTATTGAGTGGGTGTATCACATCCCCTATCATGCACCAGCCTCCGGGAAAGTTGAACGATACAATGGACTGTTAAAGACTACACTGAAAGCAATGGGTGCTGGGACATTCAAAAATTGGGATACACATTTGGCAAAGGCCACCTGGTTAGTCAATACTAGAGGATCTGCCAACCGAGCTGGACCTGCCCAGTCAAACCTGTTACGCACTGTAGAAGGGGATAAAGTTCCTGTAGTGCACGTAAGAAACATGCTGGGTAAGACAGTCTGGGCTACTCCTGCCTCAGGAAAAGGCAAACCCATTCGTGGGATTGCTTTTGCTCAGGGACCCGGATGCACTTGGTGGGTAATGCAAAAGAATGGGGATGTCCGGTGTGTACTTCAAGGGGACCTAATACTGGGTGAGAATAGCCCATGAGTTGAATTGTAGTATGTTAATTATCATATAATACTGTATGTCATCACTACCATGATTGCTATATATCATAGATGAAAATGGTGATTAATTAGAAGGTATTGGAAAGAGTGTAACCTGAGCATGACATAAATGGTATGGAATAAGGGGTGGATATCTGTCCTGGTTTCAGCTAGGACAGAGATAATTTTCCTCCTAGTAGCTGGTAGGGTGCTATGTTTTAGATTAGGATGAGAAGAGTGCTGATAACATGCTGATGTTTTAATTGTTGTAGAGCAGTGCTTACACCAAGCCAAGGACTTTTCAGCTTCTCGCTCTGTCCTGCTAGCGAGCAGACTAGGGATGCAGCAGGAGCTGGGAGGGGACAGACCCAGGACAGCTGACCCAAACTGGCCAAAGGGGTATTCCATACCATCTGACGTCATGCTGAACAATATATAGGGGTGGCTAGCCGGGGTGGGGGGGGCGGCTGCTCGGGGATAGGCTGGGCATCGGTCAACAGGTGGTGAGCAATTGCTCAAAATTGCTTCTCAAAGAGAAGAGAAGAGGACAGTTTGGTAGGACTTCCTCAGGGCTAAGAACCTACAAAGATCATCTCATCCACCTGCCTGACTTCCTCAGGGCTAATCAAAATTTAAAGCATATTATTGACGGTATTATCCAAATGCCTCTTGAACACTGACAGGCATGAGGCATCAAGAACCTCTAGAAAGCCTGTTCCAGTGTTTGACTACCTTCACAATAAGGAAATTTTTCCTTATATCTAGCCTGCACCTCCCCTAGAGCACCTTTATGCCATTGCCTTGCATCCTGTCATCAGTTACCAGGCAGCAGGGACCAGCACCTCCCTCTCCACTTCCTCTCCTCAGGAAGTTGCAGAGAGCAATGAGGTCACCCCTGAGCCTGTTTTTCTCCAAACCGGACATCCCAAGCATCCTCAGCTTCACAGGACTTACCTTCCAGCCCTTTTACCATTTTCTTTTTTTGCCCTCCTCTGGATTCTTTCAAGTAACTTAACATCCTTTTCATATTGTGCAGCCCAAAACTTCATACAATATTCAAGATGAGACCATATCAGTGCTAAATATAACAGGAAAATCACCTATTTTGACTATCGAGCTTTTATTTAATGCATGCTAAAAAGCAGTTTGCCTTCTTGGCTGCCAGGGCACACTGCTGGCTCATGTTCATCTTGCTGTCAACCAGCAACCCCTGGTCCCTTTCTGCTGAGCTGATCTTTAGTCACTCATCTCCAGACTATATCTATGCCCAGCATTACTCTGTCCCATGTGCAGAACCTGGCATTTACCTGTATTGAACATCATGGTATTGCTGACTGTCCAGTACTCCAGTCTATCTAAGGCCTCTCATCCCTCCACGGAGTCAACAGTTCATTAGCATTAGAAAACTTGCTGAGGATACCTTCCAATCCTCTATCCAGATCCTTGATAAAAATGTTGAACAGGGCTGACCCTGGAGTTAACCCTGGGGAATACCATTGGTGACAGTCCATATATATATGTATATACACAGACACATACTAGTCTAAATCTTTACCAAATTACATTTTTTACTGTAGAAAGAGAAGTAAAAACCTCACCAGTGTATTGTGCTGCATGAAGCCACTTAAAAAAATTGCTTTTAATCCTCAGAATGTAAGTTTCACTTAGCTTTACCTTTCATTACTCCTGTAGATATACGTATACAATATACATATACACACAGTTTTGGCCTCCTGAAGATATTAATACATTCAAAATACATAACTGTTTTGAAACCAAATCAGTTGTGCCATTAAGATGCCATTGGTTTCTACTGTGAAAACAAATTGAATAAACTGAACAATACTATGTTAATAACGTAAGTACATTTTCTACATTAATTGCACATTTTCATCTATCTTTTTCTTACAAAAATGTTTAAATTATATCAAATTAATTTTTTGAAACTAAAACCAGACTTAAAAATTACATGCAAAGAGTACCTTTAATTTAATTAATACATTCAATAAAACTTCATAAAAGAAAAAGCAAAAATAGAAAACACTGAAAAAATTTTGAATGGGACTTTTGGGAATATATCTTATCATACCTTGGGCTGAAGAGATGAATACAGAGACGGCACTGTATTGGCTTAAATAATCTTGTGTTTTCTACAAGAAAACACAAAACTCCAAGATGTATATATTCAGGTTACTTTTAAATTTACCAGCTGACATTTATAAAGCATGTTAGCTGCAGCAACAGTATGCTCAGTGAGGGCTAACTTACCACCTCGAAAAACATAATTAACCTGTTCAGTGTTGCTACAAGTGTAGCTCATCTTGGCAATTAAGCTAAGGCAAAAAAGCCAAAACTAGACAGTAAGAGAAGTTGGGAGCTTCAGTCTGTGACTGTGAGATTCCTTGCCACTCCTGTACCTGCATATGTCCCTGCACTGAGCATTCCTGGTCAGCATCCACTGGTCTCCAAACCAAGGAATCTCCCCTACTCTACATTCACCTGTTATTTCTCTTTTCTGTAGCCTTTTATCTCCACATCCAATTTTTCTCAATTTTTATCTAAGAATTATTTTCCTTTCAGACATTCCCAGGTTGTGGGGTGGGTTAGCCAGCACAACCCCGTGAAATTGGGTCTGGGCTTTTGGAGACAGGAGAACCTCATCAGTATTTCTCTTTTCTGGAAGGGAAGCAAAGGGCAGAGAGGCAGTCAGCGGTGAGAAGGAGGTTCCTTGGCCAGGGCTTAGATTTGCTAGGACATAAAAGCTGAAGCTCCTGGCATCATTCTGAGTCTGGCTTCACCCTTGGCTGAAACCTCTCGAGTACCACCCACACGCTCATGAGAACTGGCAGCACTGCAGCCTTGATGTGAAAACAGGCATGCATTAGCTGCCAGTTTTTACGGGCACTGTGCCCTGACTTCAGGAAGCAAAACGACTGAGATGTGCTGAGGAAACACTTCTCACATTTCCTACCTAGGTCTCTGAGCAAAATTTGGGCCTTTCTAGACCTTGAATCATACTCATACGGATTTCAGTGGATTAGCAAAAAAGCATGTAATTTCCACACTCTGGAGTGATAGAAACTCTTTCTACCTGGATATCTCCAGCATGCCTGCAATCACCATCTCAGGTTTCAATGAGATGCAACATATAGAAATTGATAAGACTGTGAGCTGTGCTATTATGAGCTGAAACTAAGACCTTTAGACTGGAGTCGAGTTTACTGAGTTCCTATCCAGTATAAATTGATACAATTTGAATGTCACAATGGCTGAGGGTCCAGCCCTTAAAAATGAATGCAGGTGCCAAAAGTGACAACATGGTGCCTGGAGCACACAGTTCATCTACGGAAAGGAAAGGGAAGGGAAGGGAAGGGAAGGGAAGGGAAGGGAAGGGAAGGGAAGGGAAGGGAAGGGAAGGGAAGGGAAGGGAAGGGAAGGGAAGGGAAGGGAAGGGAAGGGAAGGGAAGGGAAGGGAAGGGAAGGGAAGGGAAGGGAAGGGAAGGGAAGGGAAGGGAAGGGAAGGGAAGGGAAGGGAAGGGAAGGGAAGGGAAGGGAAGGGAAGGGAAGGGAAGGAAGGGAAGGGAAGGGAAGGGAAGGGAAGGGAAGGGAAGGGAAGGGAAGGGAAGGGAAGGAAAGGAAAGGAAAGGAAAGGAAAGGAAAGGAAAGGAAAGGAAAGGAAAGGAAAGGAAAGGAAAGGAAAGGAAAGGAAAGGAAAGGAAAGGAAAAGAAAGGAAAGGAAAGGAAAGGAAAGGAAAGGAAAGGAAAGGAAGGGAAAGGAAAGGAAAGGAAAAAGAAAAAAAAAGAAAAAAAAAGAAAAAGAAAGAAAGAAAAAAAAAGAAAGCAGAAGTTGGTACCTACTATTTTGTATTTTCTTAAGTCACTTAGTTGATTAGAATTGTATAGAGTTTTTATTCCTAGGAATCAAAAACACAGGAGATGATTAAAATCATCATTAAGTTCTTGTTTTATGACCACATTTATGTAAAAAGATGTTTTTACTTCAGAACTATGTGTTTTACTGTGTGAAGCTGTAACACCAATCCAAAAAACCTGTGACGTCAGCCCTTCTACTAACTTGTGTGCCCTGTAGAAATTGTTCCTGTCAATATTTTAATTTCAGTGAGACACAAGGAGAGAACAAAACAAAAACCAAGCCTTTCTAAGCAGATGGTTGTCACAGACTGCATACCACAATTAAGAGCTAGTATACAAGTTTATGCAGCTTGATACACTATAAACAATTTCTGCATGTAAATGCTGAATGAAGTAAGCCTGGGGTAATTGTTTAGAAAAATAATTCATTTTTATTCTTTCCTTGTTTCTCAAAATCTTTTTTAATATTTCCAGATAAATTGACTGGCAGATGTAGAGTCTCTGCAACACTGTGGCTCCTGCAGCAAATTCCCTGTGTTTCTACCTTTTAACTAAATGTGTAGTCCCCACCCCATGGCAGTACTACTGCAGGCTTTCTCTCAGGCTTGACAATGGAAATTATAGCGTTGAAAATAAAATTATAAAGAAATGCAAGAAGCACCAAATGGTTTTCTGGAATGTAAGCTAAATCTATTGTCATTTTGCTTCCCGCTCACTTTCTGAATACCAGAATTATTGTAGAAACAATTCTGTTAGGGTTACAGGTGTCACATATATGGTTATGCAGAGAAAGTCTTTGTCTTCCAAATGGGTATACCATTTAGTAACTTTGAGGGAATTTATCTATCCTTTCACTCATAAAGGGGCAAGTGAATTTAGGTGAAAAGCACAGAGTTTACAAGCCCTTATCCAAATATTACAATAACTGTATGAAAAAATGCTGTGACAATATATTTGTCTGAGTATGTAACATTCGTCCATTGACTCTCTTTTCAGGCACTGTCTTCTCTATGTTTCATGTCGCAGACCCTCAACCAAGCTATTTACTTCACTATCTAGTTTTCTTTACATTGCTTGTGCAAAATCACAGAACCTCTTAAAGATTACTGCTTATGTGTTCCCCAGTGTGCTGAACACTGTATGAACACAAGTGACAAGTTCATCATGTTGAATTGCAGTCAGCCATTCATGCAAATGTCCAGTTAGTGTCCACCACTGTGTGATTCTCATCTAAGAATAGTAGTATGTACTTTGATCCTGATCATATAATCTACTCATGATCATAGAATCATAGAATCATAGAATATCCCAAGTTGGAAGGGACCCATAAGGATCATCAAGCCCAACTCCTGGCACTGCACGATGTAAGGAAATGATGCATGATGTAAGGAAATAAAAGAGCTTTTATTTTAGCTAGTTTAAGGTATGAGACTTTGATTTTGTTTAGTTGTAACTTGGGGAAAGGGAGTCAAAAGGAACTTTTTGAACAGCAAAAACATCATGGCAATGCTTTCTGGCTTTTGTCCCACAGATATATAAAACGCAGAAAGCAGCAGTTGTGCAATGTAGATCATCGTGTACACGATTTCACCTAGAAGAATTTCTTGTAAAACTGACATAACTAAAATTTATTATATTTCTGTCCAACATAATTGTGACAGGTGGATTACCTGGGGGGGAGGGAGGGGGGTCAAACATTTTGATTTTTATTAACAAATGCTTTTGTTTTAGCAATTACTAGTTATGAAGATAGTCCAGGAAATCATCCGGTGTAACAGACATAAGCTTTTTAAAGGTTACCCTGTTCTGAAAGTCATCTCATACTAAGAGACAGCATCTACTAGATCCTGAACAAGACACTACATGGGTGTGGCTACTCTGATATGCACAACTGGTTTTCTATGTGACCTAAAACTCTCCAGAACACATAATTTATCTTTCTTATACACAGTCAGCTGTCTTCTCAGGAGTGGACACATGCCTAGGGCTGGGAATGCCTTGGCTTCCCTGCTCCCCAGGTGGGGGTGGTAGGACATTGCCATGGTCCTCATGACTCTCCACAGCAACCTAAGGGCCTGAAGTCAGTTCTAACCAGTGAAACACAAGACCAAAAAATAAAAAATGTATTAATGGACTGGCTTTTTTATATCTTTGGTCAGGAGGCCCCCTGTTGAGCTGCAGACCCACATCAGACTTAGTGTTCCTTTTGGGAAAGAAAATCCTCTTCAAACCACAGAACCATAGAGCAGCCCAGGTTTGAAGGGACCTTAAAAGACCATCAGATCCAAATTTTCTGAGAAGAAAGGGAGTCTAGATTAGATTGTTTATCAACCTGTCTAATAGCATCATGAAAAATTCCAGTGATGTTCTCCTCCACATGTATCAAAAGGGATTACTGAACCCTGGGAGCAGCAGTAAAGGACTTGGGAGTGCAGGTAGTTTTTTCATCAGACCTCCTGGTCAAGGGAAGGGGATTGAAAGGGCCAGTCAAACATAGTGAATCAAAAGATGGTTACAGGTCTGGTGCCACAGACAGAGGTTCAGCTACTTAGGCCATGGTACTCGCTTTGAAAAATGTGGTCTGCTGGGGGCTGCTGGGGTCCACCTGTCAGAGAAGGGGAAGAGCATCTTTGGTTGTAGGTTTGCCTAGGTTAAGAGGGCTTTAAACTAGAGTTGCTGGGGGAGGTGAACCTCAATCCATCCTGCTCCTCACAACTTGATGCCAGTGTCAGCAGTAGATGCCCAGAGCCTGGAGAAGGGTCACAGGTCAGCAGGAGAGCACCTGAATAAAAGCACAAAGGAATTCCAGCCACTGCAGCCAGTAAGTGAGCTTCATCAGGGGCCTGACTCAAATGTCTCTACAGTAAAGCATGTAGCATGCGAAACAAACAAGAGGAGTTAAAGATGTATGCACAGCTGCAAGGCTATGACCTTACTGGAGTTATGGAGACATGGTGGGATGGCTCCCATGACTGGAGTGTTGGAATGGAAGGACACGTGCTCTTCAGGAAGGACAGGCAGGGGAGATGAGGGCGGGGCATCTCCCTCTAAGTCAGTGAGTAGCTGGAGTGCGTGGACTCTGCCTGGGGATGGGTGAGGAGCTGACAGAGAGCTTGTGGGTCAGGAGTAAAGGCAGGACAGGGACAGGTGACATTGTATTACGGGTCTGCTACAGGACATCTGATCAGGAAGACCAAGTAGATGAGGTCCTCTGCAGACAGGTAGAAGGAGCCTCACTTTCACCGCACTGGGCCTCACAGGGGACTTCAACCACCATGATATCTGTTGGAGGGACAGCACAGCTGGGCATAGGCAATCCAGGAGGTTCCTGGAATGTATTAATGATAACTTTCTTCTCCAAGTGATAGAGGATCCAATGAGGAAAGGTGCTCTGCTGGACTTCATTCTCACCAACAAGGAGAAGCTGGTGGGGAATGTGAAGCTCAAGGGTAGCCTTGGCTGAGGTGACCATGAAATGGTGTGGTTTATGATCCTGAGAGCAGCGAGGAGGTAGCACAGCACACTCACTACCCTGGACTTCGGGAGAGCAGACTTTGCCCTCTCCAGGGATCTGCTTGGTAGAGTACCATGGGACAAAGCCCTGGAGGGAAGAGGAGCCCAAGAAAGCTGGTTAGTATTCAAGGATCACCTCCTCCTCCAAGCTCAGGGGAGATGTATCCCAACAAAGAGGAAGTCAAGCAAAAACTGAGGCCTGCACAGATGAACAAGGAGCTCCTGGCCAAACTCAAGTTAAAAAAAAAAAAAACGTGGCCTACAGAGAACAGAGAGCAAGGAGAGAGAGTCTGTGACTAATATAGATACTATATAATGTAGTCCAATATACTAGTACTATATACTATAGTCCTGTTAGCCAGGGATCAGGTTAGGAAAGCCAAAGTCCTTTTAGAAACAAACTTGGCCAGGGTTGTCAAGGGCAATAAGAAAGGTTTCTGTTGGTATGTCAGTCATAAAAGGAAGACTAGGGAAATTGTGGGCCCGGTCCCGGGGAGGGCCCTCTCCCTGTGGGAAACGGGAAACCTGGTTACCTGGGATATGGAGAAGGCTGAGGTACTCAATGACTTTTTTTGCTTTGGTCTTCACCAGCAAGAGCTCCAGCCACATAGCCCAAGCCACAGAAGGCAAAGACAGGGACTGGAAGAATGATGGACTGTAGGAGAAGATCAGGTTTGAGACTATCTAAGGAACCTAAAGGTGCAGAAGTCCATGGGACCTGATGAGATAGATCCACAGGTCATCTCTGAGGCCCCCAGAAAAAGAAGAACATGGATATATTAGAATGAGTCCAGAGGAGGGCCACAAAAATTATTAAAGGGCTGGAGCACCTTTCCTATGAAGACATGCTGAGGGAGTTGGGGTTGTTCATCCTGGAGAAGAAAAGGATCTGGGGAGACCTTATAGCAGCCTTCCAGTACTTAAAGGAAGCCTACAAGAAAGCAGGAGAGAGACTCATTCTCAGGGAGTGTACTGATAAGAAAAGGAGTAACAGTTTTAAACTAAAAGAACTTAGATTTAGATAAAAGGGAGAAATTCTTTACTATGAAGGTGATGAGGCTCTGGGTGGACGGGGCTTTGGGCAACCTTGTCTAGTGGAAAGTGTCCCTGCCCATTGCACGGGGGCTGGAATTAGATGATCTTTAAGGTCCTTTCCTACCCATACAATTCTATGATTCAGTGATTCTTTGACTATATGTGAATTCTACCATGTTCCTGGGGATGTTGTTCCAGTGATTTATTATTCTTTCTTATATCAAGATGAAACCTCTCCTAATGCAACTTTTACCCATTTCCCTTTGCCTTCTCCATGTGGCTCCTTGTAAATAGAGAACTTCCATCCTCTTTGTAACCACCCCTTATGTGATGAGGTGATGAGGTGAACGGTGATGAGGTCCCCCCTAAGATTTCTTTTCTCCAGCATGAAAAGACCTTTCTTCACTCTTTCCTCATAGGGCAGTTCCTACAGACCATCTTCATGGCCATCATTTGGACTTCCTTCTGTCTGCCCACATCTTTTTTTGAATTGTGGGAAGCAGGACAGTACAAAATACTCCAGATCCAGCCTGGCAAGCACTGAGTAGAATGGGACAATCACATTTTAATCTCTGGATCTCATTTGCTTTTGTTGCTGCAGCAGTGCACTGATGATATTGATTGGTGTGAAGCCCAGGATCAGTTACTGGGAGACCCTGCTTGCCAGCCTCTGAAGAGCCTGCCAGCCTCTTCTCACCCTTCACATCCCTCACTGGTTTCAGTTCCAGCTGAGCACTGATTTGTTTTGCTGCTGCACACTCAGACTGTGTCTCTATGTTCCTCTTTGGCTGTCCACCCTTATTTCCACTTGCAAATACTTCCTGTTCATTTCCAAGCCCAGAGTGAAGCTTCCTGTTCCCCTGCGATAGTCCTCTGCCTGTTGGAAAGAACTGCTTTTGTGATTTGAGGAGTTGTCCTTGAAGTTTACCAGCTTTCCTAGTCACCTTTACACTCCAGCACAGCTGCCTGAGGGCTTATGCCAAGTCCCAGAACAAGCCGAAATCTGCTGTCCCAAAGTACACAATTGTGACTCTGATGTCTGTCTTCTGGACTTCTCTCAGGGTAATAGCTGTATAGTTTATGATCGATACACCCAAGACTGCCATTCCATCCCCAACCACTTTTTCATCGCTTGTGTGGAACAAGTCCAGCAGAGAATGTCCCAAGGCCAGCCCATCAATTATTTGTGTTGAAAAATTGCCATCAATGCACTTCAGAAATTTGCTAGATCACTTACACCCAAGTCTTCCCACCAGACTTACAATTGCTCACCCAGCAGATGTTCAAGACAGATGTGCAGCAGATAGCTTTACAGTTAAAAAAAAAAAAAAAAAGGAAAAAACACTTAACTTTATATCAATATTTTTCCAAGACACACCGTATTAATGAAAACATTATTGAATGAGATCAAGTGTTTTCTTACTCAAAACTTTGTTTCTGAAAATTAAAAAAAAAAAAAAATATTGATTTTGATAATGTTGAACAAAATAAATCATTACAAATAACAAAATATACAAAAAAAATCCACTTCAAAACAATATGTACGTATATATATATTCTGATTTGGTAGTAGTCTGTTAGTTCAGCTGACCTTTTATTACATCTCTTGTTTCTTCTAAAAATTAAGATCAGATGGACTACGTTATGGTCTGGTCCACGTATAATACTTAAGTATGGCATTTGGATAAGGAGGTACGGCAGTCTGAGATATCTGTAAGCTCTTCTCAGATCTTTTCTGTAGTTTATATAGCTCACTGGAAGGTCTTGAGAATAATTCATAGTACCCTGTTGAACCAACGCTCGCTGAATTTTCTTGTCAGCTCAACGACAAAATTTCCTGTGGGGTGAATGTAACAATTTTTACTCAGCTCTAATTCAAATCTGCAAGTGAAGAGGGCTGTGTGAGTGCCTCTAAACAAGGCATATGCTTAAAAGCAAACCCATACATTTATACATGCAATACCAGCATTAAATGTACTTAGTGATTCCAACTGCTGGAGCAATTGCTTAATTGGAACATTTCTACAAAATGCATCACACTCTGCTTCTTATCAGGTATGTAGAATTCAGACCTCATGTATTAGGAATATAATTATTATTAATAAATAATAATTAAATAAAATAAGTGGTGATCAAGAGAACAAATAACTAAGAACTGTTCTAATGATAGGCTTCTTATTATTCAAACATGTAATTCATCTCATTTCTACAAAGTTATTAATATTCTTTTTCAAACCCAAAATTACTTGTCTATCAGCAGAAAGTATTGTGTTTTGGCACAAATGTTGCCCGTACACCAAAAGCCGAGTTGTTCATGACTGTGCTTTAAAATAAAGTTTAGAGTTTCTGCTGCTAAAACTAAACTGTGAGGCACTGATAGAAGTCCAGCTTATGTAATGCTCAGGTACAAGTGCTGTATTTTCAAACTTCTCTTGGTAATCACAAAAGCTTTAAGATAGAATATTAATTGGTCAAAATGCCTCCATCTAAGATTGCTCCATACTTGACTTCTTCGGTTTGTTTTAGATATTTCAGATTGTTGACTTTCTCAAAGCACATCCCATCACTTCTTATGAATCTCCTAGCTATATCACGAGTTTGAATCACACAGATGTCTCTTTTAAATGAGATTCCCAGCACATGAGGCTATGAATAGAGATATAAGAATGAGCTGCCATTGCAGTTTCAGATACTACAGGGAAATATCTTTAGAGGAAAGAATCATGCACATTTTAGGTTGGCTGCCTGTTTTCAACAGGCAAATAATGGGTATAAAATATCCAGTCCACTAGATAACCTAAAAAACTGAGTTACATTAAGTAGCTGAAGAAGAAATAGCTCCAAAACGTCTGCTTACTACTCAAGCCTAAATTGTTTTATCGAAGTTCAGGGTTGTTTTCATAGCAAAAACAGCTGAAATGGGAAAAAAAAAAAAAAAAGTCTAAAAAATCTGTGAAGATTGATAACATATGTTTTTAATGGAATAGAGAAAGAGAGAGGATTGCACTGATGGTATGGCCTGAAGCACTCTCTGTATGATACAGTCTTTGCAGCAAGACACAGTCTGTCTACATTGGCTAGAGTAATGTTTTTAGTCATACATTTCCACCAGTGTTGTTCTCAGTGCACATGATTTGATATAACTCCTGCCAACAGTTTTAATTGGACTTATGTTGACTGTACAGCAACAAAATGTTGCTGCTGCAATGACTGTGTGTTTCTGTGGGGCCAGCTCTTGGAGGTAATAGGAGCTACGGTGGGTACTCAGCACCTTGCTCTAGATTACAGAGCCCACTGTGGACATGAGGATTTTTCCTAGTGGTCTTTGTAAGGCTTGAATTAGACTTTGCACTTCTGGCAGAGAGCCTTCACCCAATCCAATCCTCCTCTAAAAATCATCAGATATGAATTCCCCTACAGACACATTAGGTATAAAACAGCAAAATATGTAGGAAAACTTTTTTTTCTTTATTTTTTTCCCTTGAGACACTTTAGACCAGCTCTGTTCATGGCTCCACTAAGCTTTCACTGGGAACTGCAAAACCAGAATTTAGTTTGACAGATCAGGTTTTCACCCCGCTACTTCTAACAGTGATCCCTCAGTCTTATTAACTTCAGTTAGAAGATCATCAGCTTTGGGAGTAATAAGCGCATAACTGGCCAGTTGCAACAAAGCCACTCTAGTTAAAATAAAATAAATAATAAACTACAATAATAAAATAAATAAATAATCAGCTTTTTTTCAACAAATGTAAAGCTACCCAACAATGACATGTTCTTGTTTTGAGGTAATGGCAGGGACAACTTGTTCTTTTGAGGTTGCTCTGAGAAAAAAAAAAATACCATTTCTCTTAAGTCTTGAACTACTTTTCATCTGCTATACTGATCTTATTATTTCTTTCAATGTTATATTTCAGTTTATGGGCACTAGCCTTCTATTATTTAGTCTTCTCACAATCTTTTCCATCTATTTCACATTTTTTCTGCATTTAGATAAAATTTTTACATTTGTTCTGCCATCACTTAAAGACTGCATCCATCCTTAATATAAGGCATATAGAAATAAAGGAATTTTCTGCATGTACCTCAGAAATAATTGTCATGACTTGTATTAAATTTACACATAATGTAAAATAACAAACATTATTACTGGATGACAAACACACTGACCACATGCTTAGGAAAGGATTACTTTACAACCTCTACTATATTATTTATAAAATAACTGCTACACAGAAAAAGATACAGTATCTAGCAGTTCTTAATACAATGATTCAGAGCTCTACAATATACAAGAGTTTTTGTTCCTTTGTACATACGAAAACAAAAAAAAAAATCTGAAAGCTCCATTGGTCCTTTAATTGCTCTAGCATGAAATTGATTGGCAGAAGTTAAATGCACTGTTTCTCTTAAGACTTTTGTCTACCCTCTCTACTTTCCAGTTTGCTTCTTAGATACACAAGATGTTGTCACTGTTGTGCCAGGGAAGAATCTCTGCAGTGCCAGCCGATACCAAGCTCCTGGTGTCATGAAGCTGCAGGCTTCATGTGCTCAGCAGCCCTTAAAGTGCTGGCCTGGGTCAATAAACTGCTTAAACACAAGCTTAATGCACCTGCTAGAGGCTGCAGTGGTTTAGTCTAGGGTAGTTCAGAAATTATCTGCTATGTTGTGCTCTGCATGTCTATGTACTCTTCACACAACTCAGTCCCTCCTCCCCATGTTCACACACACAATAGACTCATGTAGCACAAGCAGCCTATGTAATCATAATTACAAGAGAAAACATGGTTGAGTATTTACCCTGCAGGAAAACAAGTGTTAGGAAATTCAGAGCAGATTCTGCTTATTTTTCATCCTTTATTTTGTTTTCAATATATTTTTATCTTGGTAAAAGTATTAATCTAAAAATGAATGTTCTTCTCATTTGTCCTATGGAATATTTCCAAAAAGTAATTGTATTTATCTGATTGTTTCTGTGATTACCTTGGGCTGTTTTAATACCTTTAATACCACCTATTACTTGGTCATAACAGTAAAAATAAAATAAAATAAAATAAGCTTCTCTTGATAGTATCCAGAATAAACATGTTCTCCATAAATCTTAGGTTGATTGAAGGGAAACAGGACTGTGAGTACTTTGCAGGACAGTATGTCAGCATGTGTGGTTGTTCAGAAGTGGCCTTTAAAATTCTCCTGTCATCCTTGCCACAAGGGCTCTAGTATATAACAAAAATGTCACTATTCTGATTCTCAGACGACCAGTACAAAGCTAAAGTGCAAGTACAGTTTTCTGTACTATTTCCTCTTAAATTATGTCATAAATCATAAACAGCTATACACTGATGCTCATCAGTCCCTGTATGCTCTAAAGTTAGAAATGTTCATCTCCCAACAGCTGTGTGCATTTGTAAGATGCCCAACTCTGAAGGCACAGAAAAGAGTCTAGCACACAATACAAAAGAATTGCTGAACCATGTACGTAAAATGCAGCTTTGTGAAATTAACTGTTTTTCCATTGTGCACTGCAGAGTCTACAGACTGATTTACCCAGGCTGTCTATATGACTACATCACTAGTAAGCAAGCTATTAGAAAATGAGACTATCAGAGTTGGAGCTGGTTTTCTGAACTGATGACAGTTTGTAGAGAACATTGTTTAAGTAAACTTTTCCACATGAATACAAAAAAAAAAAAGTTATATTTCCTGGATAATTCATTTTTATCCATTTTAAGTACTCATGTGACAGAAGAACATAATTTATTTAGGCTTTTAAAATTGTATGCTCCGAAGTCTTTTTCTCCGAGAGTAACTGTATGCAACTGGTGGGCAAAGCCTTTCCTTTTTTCCTAAAGTTCTCCAAATCTTCAGATTAAAAGTCACTGCCATATACAGCCACATATTTTTTAAGGGAACTTGATAAGAATCTCTGTAAAATAGATAAATAAGTAGAAAAAATAATAATAACCCAGTCACAGCAAGGTAAAGAGATTAATGCTTTGATTCCTCTTAGGTCAGAAGCTCTAAATTTTTCTCCTAGTAACTAGGAGGTGAAGTGAGCAATGATCTGGGTTTGGTGACCCACAGAAGGTACAGATCAATACAAATTATTTGAAGTTTGAAAACTTTTCCAGACCTTTTCCAGGCTTTTGCTTTTTTGTTTGTTTGTTTGTTTTCTTTTTTTTTTTCTTTTCGGAACTGAGATGAAAATCCAACAAGATAATATCTTCCTTGTGGTATTTTATTATTTTCCCTACCCTTCTCAATTGATACGTAATTTGTATAAAAAAAGCAGAGAAGATTGCAAAAAGAATTCCACCCACGCAATGAGAATTTTCTGAAGAATAAATCTCATCAGATTCATCAATATAACACTTAGCTTAAGAAGTTCCTGGAGCTGAAAAGGGAGGAAAGGCAGTCATAATCACTCATTTCCCCTCATTTCCATATTCTCATCCCACTTAGCGGTGGAGATCTGTCAGTCCTTTTACCTTCATAGAATGACAGTGCATTCCTCTATCATTCATGTTGATGATGTCCTTTCTCATTTACATTTCTTCTCTGTTCAAGTTTTCAGTCATGCCATTTTTATTTCTCCTTTGTAATCTATGTACTTTAACTATAGCATCCTACAGCAAAGTTTGAAAAGTTTAGGAAAGAAAATATGCTCTAGTGAAAATGTTGATATTTTTAACTTTTATAGCTGGGTTATTAATCCAATTGGTCCACGATATGTAGTGGAAAAGAAAATGGTCTCCTGCAAAACCTGTGTATATATTTTGATGATTTTTTTGTTATTGTTGAACTGTCCTAATGAAGGGCTAGTGCTACCCCCCACACTTATTGACCAAATCCAATGATTCAATACTATTTTTTTGGTGGCTGGCTTAATGAGTAGTGAATGTTGCTCCAAATATTCTGCATTTTTGTATGATGTGTCATACACAAAATAAACTGGAATTAGTTATTTGTATGTTAGCTTGCAGAAATTTAATTCTCATGCATAAAGGGTATTTGGCTATCTGACCCATCTGCTGGCCAGCACCCCTGCCCTTCCCAGAAGTACAACCTCTGAAAGAAGCAATATTGGCAGTACCAAGAAATTAGCAAGATTATGTTATTTCTAGGAGACACGCCTGCAAAATGACATTGTGCTGACACTGACATGCATATTTTACATCTGGTTATTCTATTTATTTAGGTAGCAGAGTGTTCTAGTTGGAACTGCAAACATTCAGATAAGTTTCCAGACCCTCCCTAACAATTCTTCTATCTGCTGAAAATTCCCCCAGTGCACACAGTATCACTGCCTCCAGTACTCAAGAGCAGAAGGGACAGAACTTGTTCTTTTTTATTGATAAATGAACGGAATGGCAATATTTATAAATGCAGACAGCAGTTATTTTCCACGTACATAAGAGTTAATAGCAGCAGTAGCAGATCTCAGCTATACTCACTGCCTCTGTGTAACTCCAAACAGAAAGAAAGCCTTGAAATCTCCTGATCATCTCGTTAAGCAGGCTCTATTAAGGAACTGCAAAACAATTTGCATTACTTAAGCTTCTGAATCCGGATGAGGCTCTAATCAATTACAGCCATTAACTGTGGGTGAATAATATAGAGAGAAGCCTAATGCATTCAATTAAGAATCAGGTGGGTCGCTTTATCTTTTCTATCGCAAACAACACCCCCCCCCAAAAAAATAAAAAAATAAAAATATGAAAACAAGTTATGTACCATATGAAGCAGACAATTCATTGTGCAGGAAAATTACTTATGTTTTTGTGTGGTAGCCTGAGACACCAGAGGACCTCCATAAGACCATTCCCAAAATTAAAACAAGGACAATTTTTCCATAGCTTCAGCTCCAGTTTTACAAGGAAAGTTATGCGGACATCAGGGCAAATTCTCAGGCATATATCGTTACAGGTTCAGCCTTGAGCAATAAGAAGGGAAAGGAAGGGAAGGGCAAGGGAAGGGAAGGACAGGGCAGGGAAGAACAGGACAGGACAGGACAGGGAAGGGATAAAGGTTTAAATTTAAACCATTCTGTGATGTACATATCAAGTTCAAGATCCATGTATCCCTATGAGTAAGAATGCAAGCAAAGTGGACAGGAAATCTGCATGGATGAGCTTCAAAACTCAAACAGAAGAAGGAAGTATACAGCATGATGAAAAAGGAACAGGACACTTGGGAGGAATATAGGGACATTGTCAGAGTATGCAGGGATGTGACAAGGAAGGCCAAGGCCCATTTAGAATTAAATCTGGCAAGAGATTTCAAGGACAACAAGACAGGCTTCTTCAAATACATCAGTTGCAAAAGTAAGACGGGAAAATGTGGGCCTGCTTCTGAAAGGGGCAGGTGGCCTGGTGATGAAGGATACAGAGAAGGCAGAGTTACTGAATGCCTTCTTTGCTTCAGTCTTCACTGCTAAGACCAGCCCTCAGGAATCACAGACCCTAGAGACGAGAGAGGAAGTCTAGAGTAAGGAGGACTTTCCCATGGTTGAGGACGATTGTGTTAGAGATCATTTAGGCAAACTCTACACACACAGGTCCGTGGGCCCCGACAGAATACACCCACAAGTGCCGAGGCAGCTGGTGCTATTGCTAGGCCACTCTCTATCATCTTTGAAAGGGTATAGAGAACAGGGGAAGTGCCTGAGGACTGGAAGAAAGCCAATGTCACTCCAGGCAACTACAGGACAGTCAACCTCACATTTGTCTATGGAATGGAACAGCTCATCCTGGAGGTTATCTCCAAGCATGTGGAGGATAAGAAGGTGATCAGGAGTAGCCATCATGGATTCAGCAAGGGGAAATCATACTTAACCAATCTGATAGCCTTCTATGATGGGATGACTAGCTGGCTAGATGGGAGGAGAGCAGATGTTTTCTACCTTAACTTCAGCAAGCCTTTTTACACTGTCTCCCTTAACATCCCCATGGGTAAATTCAGGAAGTACAGGACAGATGAGTGAATAGTAAGGTAGACTGAGAATTTACTGGATGGCAGAGCTCAGATCGTTGTGCTCAGCAGCACAGGCTAACTGGAGGCCTGTAGCTAGCGGTGACCCCAGGGGTCAGTACTGGGTCTAATCTTGTTCAACTTATTCATCAATGACCTGAATGATGGAACAGAGTGCACCCTCAGCAAGTTTGCTGATGACAAAACTGGGAGGAATGGCTGATACCCCAGAATGCTGTGCTGCCATTCAGAGGGACCTTGACAGGCTGCAGAGCTGGGCAGAGGAATGTCATGAAGTTCAACAAAAGCAAGTGCAGGGTCCTGAACCAAAGGAGGTGTGGTGTTTTTACCCTGCTATGCAGCTGAACTCCACCATAACAGCTCTCTCATTTCCTGTCCTCAAAGGGAAAGGAGGAGAAAATATGATGAAAAGGGCTCAAGGGTTGAGACAAGGAGAAGGAGGTCACTCACCAACTATCATCATGGGCAAAACAGACTCAGCATAGGGAGATTAATTTAATTATTTACCTAACAAGCTAGAGCAGTGAGAAACTAAAAACATCTTCCACTCCATCCACCCTCTTCTACTTCCTCTCCAAATGGTGCAGGGGAATGGGGAGTAGGGGCTGCGGTCAGCCCATGATGCTTCATCTCCGCTGCTCCTTCACGGCCACTCTCTGACCCTGCTGTGGGGTCCCTCCCACAGGATGCCATCCTTCCCAAACTGAGCCTGCGGGGGCTGCCCACAGGCAGAAGCTCTTCAAGAACTGCTCCCACACAGCTCCGTACCATGGAATCCATCCCTCAGGAGCAAACTGCTCCAGCACGGGTCCCCCACGTGCGGCAGCTCCCCCCCAGACCCTTTGCTCCTGCATGGGATCCTCTCCTTTGGCTGCAGCTCCAGCCTGGGGCCTGCTCCTGCAGGGGCTCTCCATGGGCCGCAGCCTCCTCCAGGCCACATCCACCTGCTCGACAAGGGGCTCCTCCACAGGCTGCAGTGTGGAGATCTGCTCCATGTGGGACCCATGGGCTGCAGGGGGACAGCCTGCTCCACCAGGGGCCTCTCCACAGGCCGCAGGGGAACTACTGCTGCGCGCCTGGAGCACCTCCTGCCCTCCTGCTGCACTGCCCTTGGGGTTGTAGGGCTGGCTCTCACCCCTCTCTCCCAGCTGCTGTTGCCCAGCACTTCCTTCCCTTTCTTAACTCTGCTCTCCCACAGGCCCAACCAGCATCACTCATGGCTTGACTCTGGCCAGCAGCGGGTCCTTTTTGGAGCAGCTGGAGCTGGCTCTACTCTGACATGGGGCAGCTGCTGGGCTCTTCTCACAGAGGCCACCCCTGCAGCCCCCCTGCTACCAAAACCTTGACACATAAACCGAATAGAGGAGGAATAACCCCAAGCACCAGTACAGGCTGGGGTCTAACCTGCTGGAAAGCAGCTCTGCAGAGGACAGGGGTGACCTGGAGACAACAGGTAAACCAGAGTCAGCAATGTGCCGTTGTGGCCAAGAAGGCTAACAGTACCCAGGGCTGCATTTGGAAGAGTGTTTCCAGCAGGGAGGTGATCCTCCTTCTCAACTCAGCCCCAGTGAAGCCTCACCTGGAGTTTTGTGTCCAGTTCTGGGCTCCCCAGTACAGGAGAGACATGGAGCTACTGGAGACAGTCCAGTTGGGGGCTACTAAGATGAAAGATGCTTCAGTTCCCTGATCATATGAGGGCAGGCTGGAAGAGCTGGGCCTGTCTAGCTAGAGAAGACTGAGGGGGGATCTCAACAATGTATATTCATTTGGAATACTGTTTGATCTGCCTGAGTCTTGAACTGGTTTTCTTCACAAATACTACATGCAATTATTTTTAGTGCAAAAACAGCCAAAGTACACCTATGATTCTGGTTCATAAATACAACTGAACATCCACTAAGACATCTGATATTTTTAAAATGTGGCGCTTTTTTTAAGTTGAATATTTCATCTGAATTTTAAAGCCATGGTCACCTTGTATTTTAACATGTCAAACAAATTAAAAGTGGTACAATGATAAATGCTACAAGAAAATCTGCTATCACAGAATGCACAGTTTTGCTTTGAAGTTTTCTACAACAGAATGTCATTGAGGTAAAAAATATAAAATAAAATAAAATCAGACTAAGGACTGAGCCTTTATTTTGCCAACAGGAGAAGTAACTGAAGTTATAGAACGAAAAGATATCTGTGCTTGCCACTAATGAATGTGGAAATGACCATTTCCAGAGACAAAATAGTATGCAAGCAAATCCAGAACTGTTGCTGTGATTCTTTGTTATATGATATGGTTCATTACTTAAATCTCGTGATATTCTTACTGTTCTCTTGACTGCCATAAAGGGTCAAGAGAGAATGATTCAAATGAATTACTCTGTTGGAGGATTGTCTACAAGCATCATGTGTGCTCCTTATAAAACATTAGAAATATCTGGAATGTCATGAAACTTGTAGACTTAAGTCCTTCTTAATGAAAACAACATGTAGAAATCAGTAACCATGTTAAGAGTATTACACCAAGAATAGTCTTTCAGATCCTTTTTGGAACCCAACAAATATCCCACCTGAAATTACAAAACACCTGTAGCCATCAAACAGTCCCACCTGCCATATTTGACTCCTAACACGCACTGATAACTAGAGTAAGCAGCCTGCAAGCAGATGAAGCCGCTGCTTCTCTTAACAAAAATTATTTCCCTCCCAGTGTCCAGAATATTTCATACACTGAGCGATTGATTTGGAGCCTGGGAAAGCCATCACCCCTCTCTGCCATCCAGAGCATATATTGAACAAAGTTTTCCCATTTCTCTAGAGAATTCTCCAACAACTGTCATCAGTTATTGCTATTCTCTGATATCTGTTTCACTGAATAATTAATGTTTTATTCTAGTTGGAAAACGTTCAACAGGTGACCTTAAGGAAAGGCAACTCAAGGACTATTCCTTAAAGCGAAGGGATATCTGAATTCACAGAGTAGAATTTGAGCCCCAAAATTATATACTTAATTAGGCCACAATATATGACCAAGGGAACAGGATTTTCTCTCCATTTTTAAATTTCATATATAGAAGAAAATTCTTATCATATTGCATTTTTTTCATTTGATGTTCCAGCAGATACTTTTTATTGATTATATATAAAACCACTTACTCTGTTAGCTAAGTATCTTGTTTTGTTTGCTCATTATTCAATATTACAGGGAGAGGGAGTTGTTGCTTTGGTTCTTGTTCCTTCACCTTTTTAAAATATTTATTTTCTTGGCCTTAAGATGAGCAGAAAACTTCAGATTTTGCAGATGTTGGAAATAATCCTGTTTTGTCACTTGTCTATTTATTTAATAAAAAATCTGACTGTCATGGAATAAATGTGTTGTTTTCTGCTTGCCCTGACAGTCCGAAGAAAGAGTATTACACATAAATCATTTACTGTTTAGAAGTTTTGAATAAAACATGCTAACCTTGTCATACTAAGTGACAGACAGAAATGTCACCATTGTTTGCCTGCGACAAATAATCCATATATTTCATGTATAATTCATCTGGTCTTTAAGAATGTTTAACAATATTGAATTTAGATAAATTTCAATGGTATGGTGCATCAAACTTCCTTTATCAGTTTACACACATGCCTCATCAATTTAAGTCTGCATCTATATCACTCTACCTCTGTGTTAACCCTGTCAGTTTTGGAGGTTGCTCTTACTTTCCAGCACACAGATATGAACGCTGCCCAAGTTATATCCTTTGGTATCCTCTTTATGACCCTGTTTACCCTCCTGAACTCAAAAACCCACAATAAACCAAGGCTGTAATCTGTCACTGTGGCAGTAGTTGTGGGGACATGTATCTAGTGACAGTTTGTTTCAAGGCCTTTGGATTCTGAAAAGGGTTTAAAAAAAAAAAAACAAGTCTAGATAAGATTTCAATCCCTTCCAAAATAAGATTCCAGTCCTTTCCAAAACCTTCCTGTCAATCAAACTTAAAAGAGAACAAATCTGAAAACAAAGGCTCTTGAGAGGGAGAGAGAAGGGAAAATGTTTGGCAGTAAAATGCACATCACACATGCTCATGCAGAGAGTCCTGCTGGCAGTCAGCCTCAGAAGTGAGAAGATGTGGGCTCATCAGCTTTTAAGGTTTCACTTTAATGAAAGGTATCATCAGCCCTGTACTGTCCATTTTGTATCAGTTCAGTACAAACACTTAGAAAGCTGTAATATGGTAGGATTATGTGCTGTGGCTGGATATTTCTAAAACAGTGATTTTTTCCTTAGGATATGCAATGTGCTTTTGAGTAAAAGGACATGCACAATGAAAATGCAAAAGAAAATTAAATCTATCTAAAGGCTTTATGTGACAATGACTTACAATCACAAATAGATTCTCTTTCTTCTAGTGCTTAATAAACTTTAGCTACACCAGATATGCTTAATCTGAAAATTGTGAACAACCTTGGAAAGAGATTGGTAAATGGGACAGAACCTCTCTTATTGTAAACAACAAAGTATTTTCTTAAAACTGTTCTTCCTCAAGTTATTTCTGAACTTGATAAAACCCTGCTACTTCATCATGTTCCTGTTCCCCTAATGAGGAAACTGGATCAACAAAATGTAGTTTGCAAAGAGGCACAGGTCTTTTGTGTGGAGGAAATATATTCCAAAAGGATACATCCAGAATGCTGTACATACAGCCCTTCAAATGAAAGAGCCATGGTATATGAATAAAGTTCCAATCTTACATCAAAACTCTTCAAACTAGCAAGAAGATTCTGATGTTGCTTAAAAGAATGAAGAAATATGGTGAAAATATAAAGCTTTAATACATTTTTTTCCTGTAGTGGTGTTTATACTACCCCCAACCCCCCTCAAAAAAAAAAAAAAAAAGTTTTTTACAGGCAGATTGACTTGGTGTTTGGCACTAATATCATTCAGAATCAGTCCAGTCCTGTACAGGAATAGTATAATGCCAACTTTTCATTTTTTTCAGTCACCATCCCACTCATCCCACACTATTCCAAAATATTTGTTACACCAGCAATAGTAGATGATCAGTGGTGGGAAGGTTACCAGTAAGCTTGTAGATGATCAGTGTTGGGAAGGTTACCAGTAAGCTTATAGATGAAGAAGCAGTAACCATACTGACTATTGCCTCCACAGCAGAAAATAAATAAAATAAAATAAAATAAAATATTGTTTTTCATTTTTATGAATTTGTACCTTAGCAAACTAGTTAAGTAAATCATGTAGTTTGTTTAATAGAGTGAGAAAGAGGGAGAGAAAAGAGGTTATTCCCATATCTGCTCTTCCCCACACACTTTTTTTTATTTTCTGTTCACTAGTGAACACACTTGTGTTTGAAACATAGCTGTAACTCATGAAAGATTTGTTACACTTCTCTTGTGCAATATCTTGTAGTATCAAATAATAACAAGAACAATATTAACTGTAAATCAGAATAAAAGACCTCAGAGTTATGTGAATCCCTTAACACAATCTAGATAGCAGAATAATCCAACTTGGCTCAGAAAGTCTTATATATATAAAGATCAGCCAGATACTTCAGTTTCTTTCAAAATTTTCTTTTGATTTGCAGCCAGGATACATGGAGGCTGGCAGCAATCCTAATACTTCTAAATTATGGAGGTGGGATTTGCTGATATTTGCAATCTTAAAACAGGATGGTGAAAAAGAGAAAAAAAATATGTATAAATTTAGACAGGCTTGTAAGTCTGTTTATGTCTTCTGCAGGCATAGAAACAGAGATAGAAGATGGTTCACACTCTGTACAAACAATCTATTCTTGAGTGACCTTGGATTTCCAGTTTACTTAGTGTATCAAAGTCCAATTAGTTCATGGGGTGCAAAGCCATTTCTATTATCACATTAGTTATGTGAGTAAATTAGTGTTTGTAAGGGCTTTTTAAATCTTTAATTTGACACTAAATACCAACTCCAGAAGAAAATTAACTATTCATCTAAGCTCATCCTACCTGTCTGACCATGAACATGCTAGATAATACAACTCCAAGCTGCGTGAACTACTATACCTTCTCATTTATTAGTCACATCCAAGTTTATAGAAATAGGGGGAAAAAAAATACATTTTTAAAATGAGATGTTCCTCTACAAAAAAAAAAAAAAAAACTAAGATATGGTAAACTAAATTCGACAGTTTTATTACTTCTACTGTTTCATGTTACCTTCTACAACTTGTCCATCTTAAACTACCTAATCTGCTGGAGTATTTGATTTCTTTCAATGTTAACCTGCTGTTATATAGCAGATAATAACAATCAGCTCTTTAAGAATTGCTGACCATAGTCAACATCCCTACTCAGTAAAGATATTTCAGATGGAGTTGATTCCTTTTATAAAAGAGTCATATTATGGTTCTGCAAGGAGAATTGTGGACACTCAACAGCAGTAATCATTCTTCTTTTGATCTTTCCCTTAGTAATTTAGTAAGGGTGGTAAGCGTTATGAACTGTGTTCATAAATTTTGATTGTAACTTTGGGTATAATTGTTGTCTCCTGAATTTAGGGTGAAATTTTTGTGTTACTTGTAGTTACTTTACTGTCAAAAATAAAAGTTTGAAATAGATGGAAATTTTTTCACTAATTTTAATACATTTGGGAACAAATTCTCTCTGACAATTCACTGTTAATCACTGCATTCTTGAAAATTAACAGTCCCTGTACAGGAACGTCATGTAAAATATTTACACATGGAAACTTAACCTGTAGAATATTAATAAAAACAAACAAAGAATGGATGGCTGAATCAAACTTAAGAAAAGGAAAATACTAACTCAAAATTCTATTGAGTTATTCACTCTGGAATTCAGGAAGGGCTAGAAAGTAGAAGTGATCACTTCATTTTTCTTCTTAAACTTTTTTTGAAAAGTTTTGGTGCTAGCAAAAAAACTGTAAAGCGGAAGATATTTTTCAGGTAGTATATTTAGCAATATACACGTATAGTATGGAAGGAATACTGAAAGACACTATTTTTTCATTAAATAATATTTCTATAAATTTTAAACAAAGTACCTTCTTTTCTATTGGCATTATTACTCCTAGTACAGAACACACAGCTGTGTATATTGAGGTAGATATGTACTTTCTTGTCCGTAGAAGTCAGTAAACATATTTATTTATTTATTTAGCTGTCTTTTGCATTACTCAACAGTTTGCATGGATAAAAACACAAATTAACAAGCACTTAAAAAGAAATTAATAGAACAAGAATAGAATTAATAGAAAAGAAATTAATAGAAAACAGACAAAAAAAAAAAAAGTAATGAGAATTATGGCTCTGCCATGACTGAGTTGTTCTGTCACCTTTTCAGACAGAACAACTCAGTTATCCCAAAACTCCTCCAGCCTCTGGGGATCAACGTGAGCAATTAATCTGACAAAAATCATCTTTATCCCTCTTGCAGTAGCAATCCGTTTAGGAAATCACTGCTCTAGACATCAAAGAAAAGAAGAGAAAAAAAAATGTGTAAGGGATGTAGAACTGATTCATGGGTGAGCCATAGGTCTTCAGACTGATCTTGAGTTAGTGGGGTTTCACCTAATGCCATATTTTGTGTCAAGGGCAGCCTAGATAACTTGAAGATGGCTACCATACAATTTTTTCCACGGCCAGTTCATGACATATGTACATCTTTTTTTTTTTTTTTTTTTTTTTTTTTGAAGCATACAAATATTTATTGAAAGGCAAATTGATTTCTGTTAACCATGTGAATAGTAATGTATTTTCCTCCAAAGGCTGCCTGGCTTTTGAGCCTATTAACTGAATAGCTATGTTTGGATATTCTTGTCAAGATTTACTGTCATCTCAAGGCACTATCAAAACACTAAATCTAGTTTCTCAGCATGGGAGGGGAACAGGTCAGGGAGAACTATTGCTCTTTAGTAGGTGAAAGGATAACTGAGAATTCCACACTGCAGTTATGTGATTCTCAGTCAGATTCATTTTTAATTCTTTAATTCTATAAACAACAAATCTTGAAAGTATTTTTCCTCTTTCCTATAATGCGTAAAATTTAAAAAATGTCATGATCATTGATCAAATAGCCATAATTACCACAAGGGTCTGACTTATGGTCTTCATTCAAACCCAAATAACTTAGTGCTGAGTAAGCAATGGTTGGATAAAGAATAGCTGATATCTAGTCTTTCAGAAGATATACGGACCTGATTAAAATATTAATAGTGATGATAGATTTCACTAGAAAGGACGAATATATTTTGCTGTTAAAAGAATACATTTATGCAATATATGTTACACAAAATGTAGCAAGAAAACAAATGCACAGACAGACATCTCCTACCTTCTTTTAGCACATGTACACTGCTCCTCTCTTCCAGTGTACCAAATAGAGTTCCTGCTTATCTGTCTGTTTTAAAAGTTGGGTTGTATCCCCTTTACCTAACCTGAGCAGCAACTTTTTTAAGGCACAATCAGATTGGTTTTGATAGTTCCTTATGTACAGCTGTTCTTAACTTAAACGAGGTTGCTAGGATCTGGTCCTCAAAATTAACAATCACACTCCACCCAACTGTGTTCCAAACAATTCATTTGTAACAGTTAAACTTTTCGCAGACATACCTGAAGCTTTGTTATTATAACAGAGGATATATTCTGCCATCTCCATCATTCTAAAAGTAGTAAAAACAACCATCTCAGCTACAGTTGTCTCAGCTACATCTCAGCAGTTGCATCTGACAATACCTAAACAGCTGAATATAATACTGGGAATAAGTATACATAAAACATATTTTTATACATGTTTTCTATTTTAGACATTATAAACTCATATATCTTTGAAATTTGAATTTACTATTAAAAGATGAATTGTTAATATTAGGGTATTTCATTATGATGACAAGTTACATAATTAATATGATTTTAAAATACACTTTACATCATATATTATAAAATATTTTATTATTGAAAATATAATTAAATGTGTTACTGTTATTATTTTGCAAAAATATTAATATTTAAGGAAGTCAATATTAATTTATCTTTAAAATATGAAAACAAGTTCACTTTATTGGGATTTTCCAGAAATCTTACTGAGAGAAGGGTAAAAGGAGAGTGAAAGAATAATAAAACCTCTTTAGAAGTCTGATGTTATTTATGACCATCACAGCAAAGGCCAAAAACAATGCAGATATACTAATTTTGATAAATACTTTAGATACTTAGATATTTTATACTTTGTTATCTCAAGTGGTGGGATTTTATTTAACAAAGATGTTAGTTATACAGGATGGTATAGACAATTGACAGTGGCGTTACTAGATATTATACATCAAGAATAAACAGTGGGACAGGGAACAGAATAAGAAAAGTAAAAGCAATACAACATAAAAGCAACAACACTCACCTCATTCAGGAACTTCCAGATCACCATATTTGTCTGGATCTAGCTTGAGACAAACTCACCTTTTCTCAGATAGGTTAAGATGCAGTTAGTTAAATTCAGTCTGTATTGGTTTTATCCTTCTAAATAACTTCATGCCAGTAGTAGATAGACAGATAATATTTACCCAGTTGACATGGAAACACAATAGGGAATCCTGCAGATATTGTGTTGATACAGAGAAGACCCACCAATAAAGTTTTCAGCCCATAGGAATAACTTCTAACAGTTCAGCACTCTAAAACACATGGCTGAAGTATTTTGAATCATCTACCAGGAACTGTCATAATCTTTAGCTATTGTTGAACTACAGCCATGAGAATTTTGTTAACTGCACCACATGATTCAAGAAATTATAAAAAAATTCTGCAGATCGCAAGGTTCCACTTTTCTTGGGCCTTTTTTTCTGGTGAATATAGTAATAAGAGTAATAAACTTTTAAAGTTAGTTTACCAATAGACTCATTTCAAGTATTCTTCTTGGATTCTTTTTGGTCTAGAATCCACTGGCTCCAGAAAAAGAAATAATATTGAAAATCAAAAGAAACCACATTTTAAAAAAGTCTCAGTTGGTCTTCAAATTACAGATGCTACATACATGTTTATTTTTATTTTTTTTTTGGTACAATCTATTCCCTCAGTGTCTGGTTGACCTTTTGTCTTCAGCTCCACCTTGTAACTTTATATTGTGCATATGTATGTGCGCTACACAACAAATGAACCCCTGTGCTCTCAAAAAAGTCTCTACGAGCTCTTCAGTCTCTCTTCAAAAAAAAAAAAAAAATATTTAAATAGTTCACCAACAGGGAAAACGATAGTGAGAAATAGTTCATCAGCAGGGAAAAAAAATAGTAAGAATCTCTACTTCTCAGTGATGTGTTTTTGTTTGTTTGTTTGTTTTATATATATGCAGCAAAAAAAACAAATGGGAGAAGAAAAAGTTAGTTGATAATACAGGTCACAACTGGATTAGGAATTATAAAGTGTATTTGTGATCTTGCTCATCTTTAGAAACAGCCTGCATTGCTTTGGTTTACTATGGAAAAGTTTTGCATTTTCACTCCTTTTTTATTTTGGGAGAACTGAAGGAAAAAAAAAAAAAGGCAGAAAAACAGAATATGTTTTCTTTGTTCTGTTAAATTTTGAAAAATATTCAAGGATAAGTTTCACAGTATTCCATCTTCCCTTCCCTTCCCTCCAGCCATATGCTCCTGACACTTCCTTCAAAACAGCTATACCAACCATAAGGCAAGGAGTTGCTGAAAAGTAAGGTGCAGAAATATATATATGTAAAATGTAGTTTAGATGAGATTAGTGAAATTATGGTGCTAGCACTGTGGTTCAATAAACTGTAAAACTAAAGAGAGAGGGTGGAAATGTGCAGCTGAGAGTGGGAGAAAGAAGAAAATGAAATTGAGTCCATCTTGCCCAGCATTTCTTTTTTCATAGTAATTCACAAATAGATGAGACAAAGCCTACTGTGAAACCCCAGAAAACATATCTGTTAGCCTGCTTTCACCAGTGACTTCCTCAAAGGACTTAGGAGCTATAAGCTATGTTGTTCACTAACACAGTTTTGGCCTTCCATAAAAGCCCTTTTCACATAATCACAGAATAGTTGAAATTGGAAGGGACCTCTGAAGATCATCTAGTCTAACCCCCCTTGTGAGCAAAATCATCTAGAACACATTGTGCAGGATGGCATCCAGACAGGTTTTGAGTATCTCCAGAGAAGGAGACTCCACAACCTCTCTGGGCAACCTGTTCAAGTGCTCTATCAGCCTCACAGTAAAAAAATGTCCCCTCATATTCTTATGGAACTTCCTGTGCTTCAGTTTGTGCCCATTGCCTCCCGTCCTGTCACCGGGCACAATGGAAAATAATCTGGTTCCATCCTCTTGGCACCTTCCCTTCAGATGTTTATATGCATTGATGAGATCTCCCTTCAGTTTTCTTTTTTCCAAGCTAAACAGGCCCAGCTCCCTCAGCTTGTCCAGGTGCTCCAGTCCCCTAATCATCTGAGTAGCCTTCCAATGGACTTGCTCCCTTAGTTCCATGTCCCTTTTGTACTGGGCAACCCAGAGCTGGAAACAATTGTCCAGGTGGGGCCTCACTGGGGCTGAGTAGGTGGGGACGATCACCTCCCTTGACCTGCTGGGAACACTCTTCTGAATGCAGCCCAGGATACCATTGGCTTTCTTGGCCACAAGGGCCCATTGCTGACTCATGGTCAGCCTGCTGTCTACCAGGACTCCCAGGTCCCTCTCTGCAGAGCTGCTCTCCAGCAGGTCAGCCCCCAGGCCATACTGGTGCTTGGGGTTATTCCTCCCTAGGTGCAGGATCCTGCACTTGCCCTTGATGAAACCCATTCCTCCAGCCTATCAAGTTCACTCTGAATAGAAGCACAGCCCTCTAGGATATCAGCCATTCCTCCCAGTTCTGGATCATCAGCAAGCTTTCTGAGGGTAATCTCTGTTTCATAGTCCAGGTCATTTATAAATTGAACAAGACTGGACCCAGTACTGACCCCTGGGGGACACCACTAGCTACAGGCCTCTGTCCTGGTTTCAGGTAGGACAGAGTTAATTTTCCTCCTAGTAGCTGGCAGGGTGCTATGTTTTGGATTAGAATGAGAAGAGCGCTGATAACATGCTGATGTTTTAATTGTTGCAGAGCAGTGCTTAAACCAAGCCAAGGACTTTTCAGCTTCTCGCTCTGTCCTGCTAGCGAGCAGACTAGGGATGCAGCAGGAGCTGGGAGGGGACAGACCCAGGACAGCTGACCAAAACTGGCCAAAGGGGTATTCCATACCATCTGACGTCATGCTGAACAATATATAGGGGTGGCTAGCCGGGGGGTTGGGGGGGGTGGCTGCTCGGGGATAGGCTGGGCATCGGTCAACGGGTGGTGAGCAATTGCATTGTGCATCACTTATTTCGTACACATTATTACTATTAATACTATTATTATTATTATTATTATTATCATTGTTATTCTTTTCCCTGTCTTAATAAACTGTCTTTATCTCAACTCACAGACTTCACTTTCCCGTTTCTCTCCCCCATCCCAGAGAGGGAGGGGGGAGGGTGAGCGAACGGCTGTGTGGTGTTTGGCTGCCGACCGGGCTAAACCACAACAGCCTCCAAATAGACTGCACCAATGAGCACAACCCTCTGAGCTCTCCCGTCCAGCCAATTACCAGTCCACCTCACTGTCCATTCATCTAGCCTCCACTTCCTGAGCTTGCCTATGGCGATGTTATGGGAGACAGTGTAAAAAGCCTTACTGAAGTCAAGGTAGACCACATCCACCACTCTTCCCTCATCTAGCCAGCTAGTCATCCCATCATAGAAGGCTATCAGATTGGTTAAGCACAATTTCCCCTTGCTGAATCCATGATGGCTACTCCTGATCACCTTCTTATCCTCCACATGCTTCGATATGACCTCCAGGATGAGCTGTTCCATCATCTTTCCACAGATAGAGATGAGCCTGACTAACCTGTAGTTTCCTGGGTCCTCTTTCTTGCCCTTTTAGAAGACTGGTGAAGAAATTTTGTTTTTTTTTGACCACGGGGCACTTCACCCGGTACCCGGCCTGCTAACTGAAGATGGGTCCCACCTGTCTCAAAGGGGAAAACAGACACTAGCACAGAAACTGCCAGAGCTCATTGAGAGGGCTTTAAACTAGGTAGGAAGGGGAATGGAGAGGGGGAGGGAATAAGGCTTGTTAGAGGTGTGCCAGGGGGAACAGTGTCAGGGCTGGGGGGAGCAGGCAATGGCTCAGCTGAAGTGCATCTACACTAATGCATGCAGCATGGGCAACAAACAGGAGGAGCTGGAAGCTATCGTGCTGCAGGCTAGCTATGACCACTCCCATGACTGGAGTGCTGCAATGACTGGCTATAGGCTCTTCAGAAGGGACAGGCAGCACAGAAGTGGTGGTGGTGTGGCTCTCTATATTAGAGAGTGTTTTGATGTTGTGGAACTCAAGGCTGAGACTGGGAATTATAAGGTTGAGTCCCTATGGGTTAGGATCAGCAGGAAGGCCAACAAGGCAAGCATCCTGGTGGGGGTCTGTTACAGACCACCAAACCAGGATGAGGAGACGGATGAGGAATTCTACAGGCAGCTGGCAAAAGTTGTGAGCTCACAACTCATCAGCTCTTGTCTTTGTGGGGGACTTCAACTTCCCGGACATATCCTGGACATGCAATACAGCTCAGAGGAAGAAGTCTAGGAGGTTTCTGGAGAGCGTGGAAGATAGTTTCCTGACGCAGCTGGTTAGTGAGCCTACCAGGGCAGGTGCCCCGCTGGACCTTCTGTTCACAAACAGAGAAGGACTGGTGGGAGATGTGGTGGTCGGGAGCTGTCTTGGGCAGAGTTCTCTATTCTTGGTGAAGTCAGGAGGGGGACCAGTAAAACTGCTGTCTTGGACTTCTGGAGGGCTGACTTTGAGCTGTTCAGGACACTGGTTGGCAGAGTCCCTTGGGAGGCAGTTCCAAAGGGCAGAGGAGTCCAGGAAGGCTGGGTACTCCTCAAGAAGGAAATCTTAATGGCTCAGGAGTGGTCTGTCCCCACGTGCCCAAAGACGAGCCGGCGTGGAAGAAGACCAGCCTGGCTGAACAGAGAGCTGTGCCTAGAGCTTAGGAAAAAAAAGAGGGTTTACGATCTTTGGAAAAGAGGGCAGGCCACTCAGAAGGATTGTAAGAATGTTGTAAGGTTGTGTAGGGACAAAATTAGAAAGACCAAAGCTCATCTGGAGCTCAAGCTGGCTACTGCTGTTAAAGGTAACAGAAAATGTTTTTATAAATACATTAACACGAAAAGGAGGACTAAGGAGAATCTCCATCCTCTACTGGATGCGGAGAGAAACTTAGTGACGAGAGATGAGGAAAAGGCTGAGGTGCTTAATGCCTTCTTTGCCTTGGTCTTTAGCGACAAGACCAGTTGTTCTCTAGATACCCATTACCCTGAGCTGGTGGAGGGGGATGGAGAGCAGATTGTGGCCCTCACAATCCACAAGGAAATGGTTGGCGACCTGATACAGCACTTAGATGTATGCAAGTTGATGGGGCCGTATATGATCCACCCAAGGGTACTGCGAGAACTGGCGGAAGAGCTGGCCAAGCCGCTTTCCATCATTTATCATCAGTCCTGGCTATCAGGGGAGGTCCCAGTCAACTGGCGGCTAGCAAACGTGACACCCATCTACAAGAAGGGCCAGAAGGTTGACCTGGGAAACTATAGGCCTGTTAGTTTGACCTCAGTGCCAGGGAAGCTCATGGAGCAGATTATCTTGTGTCATCACGTGGCACTTGCAGGGGAACCAGGCAATCAGGCCCAGTCAGCATGGGTTTATGAAAGGCAGGTCCTGCTTGACAAACCTGATCTCCTTCTATGACAAAGTGATGCACTTGGTGGATGAAGGAAAGGCTGTGTATGTGGTCTACCTTGCCTTCAGTAAGGCTTTTGACACCGTTTCCCACAACATTCTCCTCGAGAAACTGGCTACTCATGGCTTAGACTGGCATATGCTTTGTTGGATTAGAAACTGGCTGGGTAGCTGGGCCCAAAGAGTTGTGGTGAATGGAGTTAAATCCAGATGGAGGCCAGTCACAAGTGGAGTCCCCCAGGGCTCAGTGCTGGGGCCAGTTCTCTTTAATATCTTTATCGATGATCTGGATGAGGGGATCAAGTGCACCCTCGGTAAGTTTGCAGACAACATCAAGTTAGGTACATGTGCAATCTGCTCGATGGTAGTAAGGTTCTGCAGGAGGATCTGGATAGACTGGACCAATGGGCTGAGGCCAACTATGAAGTTCAACAAGGCCAAGTGCCGGGTTCTGCACCTGGGGCACAACAACCCCAAGCAGCGCTACAGGCTGGGAGATAAGTGGTTAGAAAGCTGCCTGGCCGAGAAGGACCTGGGAGTATTGGTTGATAGGCAGCTGAATATGAGCCAGCAGTGTGCTCAGGTGGCCAAGAAGGCCAACAGCATCCTGGCTTGTATAAGAAGTAGTGTGGCCAGCAGGTCTAGGGAAGTGATTGTCCCCCTGTGTCTCTGGTGAGGCCGCACCTCGAGTACTGTGTTCAGTTTTGGGCCCCTCGCTACAAGAAGGACATGGAGGTGCTCGAGCGAGTCCAGAGAAGGGCGACCAAGCTGGTGAGGGGTCTGGAGAACAAGTCTTATGAGGAGTGGCTGAGGGAGCTGGGATTGTTCAGCCTGGAAAAGAGGCTCAGGGGCGACCTTATCGCACTCTACAGGTACCTTAAAGGAGGCTGTAGCAAGGTGGGGTTGGTCTATTCTCCCACGTACCTGGTGACAGGACGAGGGGGAATGGGCTAAAGTTGCACCAGGGGAGGTTTAGGTTGGATATTAGGAAGAACTTCTTTACTGAAGGGGTTGTTAGGCATTGGAGTGGGCTGCCCAGGGAAGTGGTTGAGTCACCATCCCTGGAGGTCTTTAAAAGATGTTTAGATGTAGAGCTTAGTGATGTGGTTTAGTGGAGGTCTTGTTAGTGTTAGGTCAGAGGTTGGACTAGGTGATCTTGGAGGTCTCTTCCAACCTCAGTGATTCTGTGATTTTTTATTATTATTTTTTTTTTGCTTCTCGGTTGTCAGAATAAAGTGATAACAGAGGAAAACAAAACTAAACAAAACAAATAATGAAATGAAATGAAAAGAAATAAAAGAAATAAAAGAAAATAAGTAAAATAAAAATAAAATAAATGAAGTGAAATGAAATAAATAAATCAGTAAGTACTAGTAAAACGCCCTCTCAAATTCCATTGGTTCAAATTGTTGTTACTGATTCTTGTTACCTGTGATGTTGCCAGCTAGACTGTTCCAGACAACCATAGATTTTTCTAGCTGATTTTCCTAGAGTCATAAAATCGTAAAATCATTAAGGTTGGAAAAAACCTTTATCTGGTCTAACCATCACACTACTACCAATGTCACCCAGTAAACCATGTCCCTAAGTACCAGGTCCAACCTTTCCTTATACACCCGCAGGGACGGTGACTCCACCGTCCAACCTGGCAACCCGTTCCAATGCCTGACTACTCTTTCTGAGAAGAAATTTCTCCTAATTCCCAACCTGAACTTTCCCTAGTACAACTTAAAGCCATTCCCTCTTGTCCTGTCGCTAGTTATCTGTGAGAAGAGGCTGACCCCCAGTTCCCCACACCTTCCTTTCAGGTAGTTGTAGAGAGCAAAAAGGTCTCCCTGAGCCTCCTCTTCTCCAAACTAAACAACCCCGCAACTCCTCATAAGACTTGTGTTCAGACCCTTCACCAACTTCACAGCACTTCTCTGGACATGTTCCAGGGCCTCAATGTCCTTCTTGTAGTGAGGAGCCCAAAGCTGAACACAGTACTCAAGGTGCAGACTCACCAGAGCAGAGTACAAGGGGATGATCACCTCCCTGGTCCTGCTGGTTACACTATTCCTGATACAAGCCAGGATGCTGTTGGCCTTCTTGGCCACCTGGGCACACTGTTGGCTCATGTTCAGGCAAGCATATACCAAAACCCCCAGATCCTTTTCTTCTGCACAGCTTCCCAGCCAGTCTGCCCCAAGCCTGTCACACTGCATGCTGTTTTGACCAAAGTGCAGGATACGACACTTAGCCATGTTGAACCTCATCCCATTGGCCTCTGATCATCAGTCCAACCTGTCCAGGTCCCTTTGCAGGGCCTTTTTACCCTCTGGCAGATCAACACTCACCTCCAACTTGGTGTTTGCAAACTTACTGAGGGTGCACTCATTTTCCTCATCCAAATCATCAATAAAGATATTAAAGAGGATGGGCTCCAAGCCCTGGGGAACACCACTGGTGACCGGTTGCCAGCTGGATTTCACTTCATTCACCACTATTCTCTGGGCCTGGCCATTCAGACTGTTTTTAACCCAGCAAAGAGTATACCTGTGCAAGCCATGGGCTGCCAGCTTCTGCAGGAGAATACTGTGAGAGACCTTGTCAAAGGCTCTGCTGAAGTTTAGGTAGACTACGTCAACAGGCTTTTCCTCATCCACCAGTCGAATCACCTGGTCATAGAAGGAGGTGAGGTTGGTCAGGCAGGATTTGCCTTTCATGAGCCCATGCTGACTGGGCCTGATCCCGTGTTGTCTTGCACGTGCTGTGTGATTGCACACAAGATGATTTGTTCCATAACCTTCTCTGGTGCTGAGGTCAGACTGGTAGGCCTATAGTTCCCTAGATCTTCCTCACAACCCTTCATATAGATGGACATCACATTAGCAAGTCTCCAGTCATCTGTAACCTCTCCAAATTTGGTTGTCTTACCTAAAATAAAAACATATTCAGAGAAAGAACTGTAATTTAGAGAAACCACTTCCTTTTCCCCTTCATAAAGAAGCACAAGCAATTCTCTTTCCCCTCCAGATGGTCATTATTCAACTACTTATAGTGATTTTACCATTAACAAGCATAAAAACGTAATAAAAGGTCAATGTTTCTTTCAGTCATATGAAAACAAAAGTGTAAAACAATCTTGCTGGCTACATCCTTTATCAGAAGCTTGACGTAGACTTTGGAGATTTATTGGTAGAGTTCTAAGTCTCCTGTGCTTGGTTACTGTTGTGTTGGCACAAAGGAGTTTAAAATATTAGCAAGCTGACATCAACAAGCTATCAAGAACAAAGAACACTGAAATCATCAATACCAGTTTGAATGTGATTTAACACAACAGCAAATCAGCTTAAAATTATGTCTTGCACCTCTGCACAGTGACTTCAATGCTGGCCCCCTTCATGCCATTTTGCAAGCTGACAAACACATTTCACATAGCAGTAGATATTTATAAAATAAATAAAAGACAACTTGATCCTTGTTTTGAGGACTGAGGTGCTAAAGATCTAATAATTACTCCTCAAAATACTTTGTTATTGCTTTATTTCCTTTATAACTTATGGAACTCAATCCATAACAGTTATTACCATTTGCACAGGAAAAATCACTGAGTAAGCCTTTTAAAATTATTTTTAGCTGACATAAGGAGCCAGATTACTTTTTTAAACAAAGTGGTTTCAGAACTTGCAAGATGTAGACACAAAGTCTCAGAGGGAGTTTAACTTGCTGAATGGTCAACAGACAATTTCAGAAAAGACTTCAAATGCACAGTATTTGAATATTTGCTAAATAGATTAAACATTTCAAAATCAGTGTGCACATTTTACTCTCCAGAGAATAGGATTTTTTGTTTGTTTATTTCCTTTAATTTAAAAAGTCCCTGGTCTACACATGGACTTGAATATAGGTAGCTGAACAGGTATCCTAAAATCAATTTTAATGTATTAGAATGGGCTTCCATTTTGACATTTATGGAATAAAAGTGGATAAAATTATTTTGGTTTAGGCCAGTAATAAGTCTATTCTTAATAGCTTTAGGCATTTTATATGCCTGTGTGGAGACCAAATCTCCACAAAGTTATTAGAAAAAGGAAGTCTTTTATTTGTAGGTATACTGATGGGAACTTCAGATAACTCCTCGTGGAATGAATTTGTTCTTCAAAACAGTTTCTAGTGCTTTGATTTACAGCAGAAAAGACTTCATACAGAAGACATTGAGTGATAATGAATTTTGAATCTTTAGCGGAAATTTTTAGAAAAATGAGCATTGGCAGTAAAATTTCACTGACATTTAATTTTTTGTTAATGCTTAAAATCAGTAATGGAATTGTTTGCATCCTTGCTTCCTACTTGTACAACTTTCTGAAAAAGACATTTTCATCATACTTAGAGTCAAACGCTAATTAAATAAATTATTAATCCTTGTATGCCGAATACACTGATGTATGATTTCAGCATGGGAAATCAGGTTTGTTTTAATTTGTTTGTTTGTTTGTTTGTTGTTTGTTGTTTTCTGTATCATTTTATGTTCTATACAGCTTACCGAAAATATATGAGGGAAAATATGCTGAAATTAAAAGAAAAGTAACTTGCAGTTTGCATGGAACAAATTAATTTAGTTAAGAATGTAGTTAAATGGCATAAAGGAGATTTGCAGTCTGATGTGATGTTTCAGTCCTTCTAGATGTAACCCTTTTTTCCTTATCCTAGTTACACCAAGAAAGGAAGAACTTCCAGATCCAATCTATCTTAAGTTTGTTTCACCTAAGTCCAGCTAAGCAGGCGGTAAAACATGAGAACACAAATGACGGATAATCTCCCTGACAGGTTTCATAAAATATTCATCTTGCCTTCTCTATAGAATGCAGAAACTTAGGGGAGTGGGGGAACCAAACAAAGAGAAAAGCCCAATGCCCAAAGAATAAATATGCCTCTCACATGTTCAAGTACAACGACTTCTCAGACAAAATAGTAGCAGTGGATATCCATCTAAATTAAATCTAAAAAAACCTGAGCAGTTCATTGAGCTAACTTTGAGTCAAACTCCTTGGGAACAGCACATTTAAATGTTTCTACCACCCTTCACCACATGGATATAGAGATTTTTTCTTCAAAGCAAACATGATCAAAGAATTCTACTGCCATATTTTCTACACGAATTGAGGTGTGGGGTTTTTTGGGTTCATTTTCCCCCCTTTTTGATAAATTGCTTTCTACTTAAAGCTAATAGAAAGAGAATAAATGCATAACCTTTTCAGTAGTTATTATCTCCTTAATATAAGGCTAATGTTCACTGGAAGACAGAAAGGGAGGGGAGGGGAGGAGTGGGGAGGGGAGGTGAGGCGAGGCGAGGCAAGGCGAGGCGAAATTATTCCTTCTATAAGCATGCTGCTT
This sequence comes from Cygnus atratus, assembly GCF_013377495.2. Lineage (NCBI taxonomy): Eukaryota > Metazoa > Chordata > Aves > Anseriformes > Anatidae > Cygnus > Cygnus atratus. Next base: position 72,447,221 of record NC_066396.1, read on the forward strand.
ACTAAGAGAAATACTCACATCCTGCCACCACTTTTTTGTGATCAATAACTACATGATAAATTCCTAGTTTCTTTTTTGCTCATTGTTTTTCAATATACTAAAACAAGAATTGTTGATTTTAATAAATACTTTAAATCATCCATTGTTTTCTTTCCTCTTCCATCTGATACAACATTTATAAGAATATATATATATATATATATATTTTTTTTCCTAAAATAGTCAAAATGTCTGTTCCTGAACAACAAGCAAAGTTTTCAGGATACATGTCTTGAGAATGCAAACTCTAACATTTATAATCAACATAAGACGATCCAAATACACCAGTAGGTTTTGCTCTTGAAAATAAAACCATTAACATAGGTATAATCAACCCTCAATCCATAATTTTTTCACAAGACTGAGATTTTCTTGGATTAAAATTTTAAAAGTTCAGTGAATAATGTATATTTGTGTTCTCTTTAACATTAAAAAGCCATCACAGTACGTAAAAATCAATATAGTACTAGCAATTTTTTCTCTACAAAACAATACTTCCCTGTCAAATGATTTCCTATCTGTTGAAATATTTTTATTGTATAATGCCAAATAAAAATGACACTTCCATCTCATAAAAAAAGTGTGTAAACAGGACAATGAAGGAAAAAAATAAGTCATAAAGTAACCTCAGATGCTTAATATGTTGCCTTGAAATCATCATTCGTGAAAAAGAAAATTGTCTTGCTGTCACAGGGCAGAAAAATGTGAAAGTTTGTTTTGATTAAAAACTATATAATTACCACATTGCCACTAATATTGTGCAGCTTGATAGTGAATCTTAACCAGACAGCTGCAGCATTTCTCAGATTTTTTCTGGAAGTTGTTCAAAGGTGGATTTGGCCCAACGTGAAAAACTTTTTTCCTGAAATCACTCCTCAACAGCTAAAATAAAAAAAAAAAATTGTTCTTTTCAAAGTGCAGCAAAATAAAGTCAAAATAAAGTGCTGCAGAGCTGCCCTCTCAATTTCTGCTGCACTTTAAACCTGCCACTGACACAGTTTAAGAAATCTGTGTATATACATATATATATATATTCAAGCTTCAGATATTTTTTTCTACAAATAAAAAAAAAATTCTACAAAAATACAAAAAAAATTTCTACAAATACAATTTTTTTCTACAAAAAAAATAATTCAATATACCTGGGGTCCTCAGTAAGGAGGCAGGACCTTAAAGACAGGGCAAATAATAATTTTAATACTAACAATTAATAGTTATTAATTATTAATTGTTATAGTAACAATTAAAAATATACTTTTTTCTGTAGGGTTTGAAAATTGCACTTAAACCTGAGATTTCTCAAAGTTTGAGTTTCAGCGATAATAAGAAAATCCAGGGAAAACAGGCAAAACTTGAGTACAATATTGCAAAACTCTTTCCACATAATATTTGTATCAAGATGTAAAGAAAATATCCATTTAGAAATATGCTCTTTATATTACCAGCTGAAACTTTGTCCCTTAAAACTAATCAATATCTTCATTAGTCATTAGTCATTAGCCTTCATTAGTCATTAGTCATTACAATTATGAACAAAACATTTTTGTATAACACAATCCACTCCCATTCCAAGGTATTCCCATTCAGAAAAAATAATCTATGTGTCTCTATGTATCTTTGAGTGATAGGACTAAACCAAAGCTGAATTAATGAGGAAAAAAATGGAAGGTAGTTTATCTGGGAAATCTTGCCTGTAGAAAAGACACCAGTGACAATTTCTGGCAATTAGTTTGGACAATATTGTGTGTTTAATAAGGCCTAATAAGGCCTAATAATGGCCTAATAAGGCTATTAGGAGCTTTTTAGTTTTTCAGCCTTTATCTTTCAATGTATATCTCTCAGTTTTCCAGCTTATGGCTCATGTACTACATAGAGAAACTTGTCACCTTATTTTAAATACAGAAAGAAAAGAACATTCTCTTCATTGTCTATTAACCTACAGAGGAGAGTGTGAAAGAGAACAAAAGTAAACATAAAGAGAAAATAACTTCTGCTGTTTGCTGTTCTCCCTCCACCCTGTACTGATGTTTCTACATCCGTGCTTAACCATTTGCTTGTTCATCCCCTAACACAACCCTGCAGAATGACTGTGGTTAAACTTGTGAAAACTAATCCATCCTAATTTTGTACAAGGCTCATTCTGCACAATCAAGTTAAACTATAAGGTGATGAGCAAAGAAATCATAATGAGACTGATAATTTTGGGTTACAAAGTGAGCAGTTGAGGACCTTGTCCACTGAGTCCATATCCAAACCAACTGCAAACTTGCCTGGAATTGCAGTGAAATACAAATTGCATTTGCTTAAAATCTGCAACACACCTTTGAAAACTGGACTCGTCTCCATAAGGATACACATAGAAGATAATTTTTGAGGGATGTTTGCTACAAAAAGTACATTCACTGAAAATTAGAGATTAGTTGATAATACTGCCCCTCAGGAACTGAGAAGTTAGATTTGTAGCCACAGTGAAGTTGACCTTTTTACAAGACCCTGATTTGACAACACAGCAAAATCTTTGTGATTGACAAGATCATAAACCTTCAATATCTTACACAAACTAAGAATTTTCCTGAAGTCTGTTGTTTTGGCTGCATTTTTGCTTATTCTTCCCAGTCTAGTTCTATGTGAAGACTTTAGTGACTGGAAGATTCATAAGATAATACAAAACTCTGCAAAAAGAACATATAGCTGCATATATCATAATAACAAATAAATAACCAAATAAGTAAATGTGGGATCTTATATGTAGAATTTTCTTTAATAATAATAATAAATAATAAATAGGCATTTTCTTAAAGTCCTCATCGCACAAAAATTAGAATTAAACACATTTAGCAAAATTCACGACTGTTACAAATGCTAATTAAGTATTTTGGAGGCTAATGTTGCTCCTAGACACTAAATAAAAATATGCGACATTATATGCATATATATATAAATAACTTTATATATAAATATCTATTTTATACATAATAACATATGTAATACAAGTACAATATTATCTGTAACTAACACAAAAATGTTTTAAAAAAAAATCTTATAGGGAATAAAAGCACTCAGTTGTGTAACTTTTTTAGTATTGGACATTTAGAGGTTAGAAAAATCCAATAAGTGAATGATCATGGGTTTACTAGTGCTGATATAAAGCTCCAGGTATTTTTCAATTATTAAATATGCTGTAGGTTTTTTTTGTTTTGTTTTGTTTTTGTTTTCTCTGGAAAGTAATAAACTGTTACTTGAAAGGTATTGAAAAAAAAATAATAAAAAAAAATTAAGCATCAGAATTTTCTGCTGTATAATAATGGAGGATATAGTTAAAACACACAAAAAAAACCACTATTCTCCAGTTGACAGTTATCCTTTTCTATGTAATGAGATGATACCAAGTTCAAAAATAATCAGGCTGAAATCTGCTATAATATTTTTTAGCTGTTATACAACTTTATAACAGGAGTGCTACTGTGATGCTTGGAAGTGGAAAAGTTTGCAAAAATATAAATAAAACTAAAGGTCACTATGATGATACATCTAACTCTCTACCTGGTAATAGTATTGCTCGAGCCTAATTTCAAACTGGAAAACATCATTATAGAAAAGCCAGAGTTTCCCCATAATATCCCAGTCTGGATATATCAGATGCAAAATATTGAAAAACATGAAAGCTTATAGACTGTGTTGGAAACTTACATTTAACTGATAGTCTTTATGCAAATAATCTTTCCACGAAGGGCAGCCGAATCACCAATGCACAATCACTGTAATTCTGAGCAGCCTGCTCGGCTCAGCAGTTTTAATACACAGATCAATTTTGCATTACCTCCTTTTGGCTGTGAGTGCTTGTAAAGGGAGGTCATAAAACATTTATAAGCCTAAGAACGTAAATTGCAACAAAGAATGAATCCTCAATCTGTGCAAAGGTCCTTGAAAGTGATTTTTCTGAGAAGTCTGTGGTAAGTATTTGCCCTGTCTCATGCCCCATAAAAATTTCTTTTTCACTTGCTTTGCAGAGTTTACCTTTTTATTGGTATTTGATATTCTAATACTAATGCAAAATGTCACATATACTAAAAACACTACACAAGAATATTTACAGTTTAACACCAATCTCCCACGTACTAAAAAGGGGTAAAAATATAGACAATGATCCATTTTAACTGTAGTTGATAATGCCAGCAGATAATTAAAGAAAAATGAAAAGATCATGTTGACAAAATGCAAAACAGCACTTTGCAACACAAGTGGCTTCTTTTGGATTAAATATGAATAGAAAGAAGAATTATCTAGTTTTATTTAATATTATGTTCTTGTGAGACAAAGTTTATTTTGAGTACTAAAAATGTCAAAATTTTCCATCAAAATTCAGGCATCAAAATCAAATAATTTTCTTCAGTTAAGCACGCAATGGTCATTGAGCTCCTATTTAAGACTTCCATTTTAGATTTAGTACCTCATAATACAGACACCCAAGTCTTCCTGAAATACTCTGCATTATGAAGATAGAATAAAGATTTCAAGGTCTAGAGCATCACGGAATTCAACAATGGGAAAACCACAGAATTTGTAAATTGTTGGTGTATGTACATCTTACAATCTTTGTTATGTTTTACTAATATAACAAAAAGGCTAAAATGGCTGGGCTGGATGGAGAAAAACGTGCCTTCTGGCACTTGCTAACATAATATGTGTGGCACCTGTCACTAAATCAAAACTGAAAATGCAAGGGGAAAATAATAATAATAATAATAATGATTATAAAAAGCCAATGCTTTGCCATAATCCCCCCTAGTGGGCTGCAGGTATTGAGCATATCACACAAATACTGCTGTTAAAGATCTATGAAATAAGGCAGGGAAAGTGTTAATAACACTGACAAATGAAATCAGCTGAATGAACATGAAATACAATATGCATTTTTATTCAAGGACATATCTACATATTTTATTCAAGGACATATCTACATCTGATAAGAACTGAGTGGTCTGCCCTACTTAACCCCTGCTCCCACCTCTTGTTCTACAAATCTTAGAAAGCCATATTACTAATTAAAAAAGACAGAGAAGTACTAACCTAGAATCCAACCAGAATTGAATGGCTAAACAGCAAACAGAAATCCTGTACCTGTTGGGAAGGTGATTTTATAGATGGTTTTGGTGTTACAGAATCATAGAATAGTTGAGTTTGGAAGGGACCTCTTGAAATAATCCAGTCCAATCCATCTCCTCTTTTTCATACACTCAGTTGTAGTTGGAATTTCCTTCTTCATTAATGCCTAAGCTGTTCCTTTCAATCTAACTCAAGCAAAGCAAAGAGGTCACTCCCATCATCAAGTGTACATGGCTCAGGAGAAAAATTGGCAATCTACAATTCAGATGGAGCAGCATTTATTAAGCTCTGAAGGTCTCATCTGAACATTAGTGAAAGTCTAAGTGATTTTACATTATTTACCTCTTATGCACTTTGTAGGTTGAAACGACATTTATATTTCTTGTCATTGTATGATAATGAAATTTGAAATCTAATAATCACAATGCCTGGCTTTTGTTCACAGTCACTCAATAAAATTTATGGCTTTTAACCACGACTTGTATTTGGCCTTAGAAATGACAGGTGAATATTCTAACATCTAAGCAAAGAAGGTACTGGGAATATATGTAGATACATAGATGTAGGAGACAGAAGATGCAATTTCTCTTCCTATCAGTATCAATGATTTTTGTTTTCTTTCAAATTTGGAAGTCGTTTAATCTTATCTACATGATGGGGATAACAGATATTTTACAGGTTGGTCAAAGAGATTCTATATTCCTGGATCTGAGGGGACACAAGTTAGCAATTACACACCTTTCTGTCTCCATCCCTTCTGGTCTCTTGTGTTGGTTGCTGTCTCCAGCTCAGCTCCCTGCTAATGTCTGTGAGTGAGTATTAGAATTTTTCAATGTTAAAACTTTCATTCTGTTTGATCATGTAATGAGAAGAGGAGTGTAAATGTGTGGAACTACTGTAATATTTTTTGGAGAAAAAGCTTGAAGAAATTAAATGAACAAAGCTTCCACACTACTCCATTCTGATTCTGAAAAACACTGTCTATAAAAGAAAATCTTTTTGGTTTTCTTATTAGCAGCAGTAGTCACTGCAAAAGCTAAGTCTGGTTCATCACAGCAAGTCTTTCAATATTCTGTCCTTAAGTTTGTCTATAGTTCATCCAAATCATTCACATATATAATTAATGTCTACAGTCACAATAGATTTTTCCACTTATAAATGTATTCCTAACTTGTCCTTCTTTAAGAGATGCAGATATTTTTTTTCTTTCCAAATTATTTCTACTCTCTGCCAAAAATTAGTAAGTATAGCTAGTAGAAGCATGGCTACACATGCCTGTAATAGCTTGAACCAAACCATCATATTTCAGTGCTCTAAAATGAATCATGAAGTGTCTCTAAGAAGTTCTCAGGATCAGGACAGAATGGCTCAGAAAAGTTGTACAAAGTCCAGAGCAATTTTAGTTCCAGACAGTTTTTCTTCAAGAGAACAAAGAATGATAATTTATCATTGTCTGATTAGGATTGCTTTGGTCAACAAATCTTTTGTTTCTGCATGCTGGTGCCAGATATGAAATTCTAGCAAGACTGGAGTTGTAGTAATTGTAGCCTTTATATCAGAGTGTATCTTCCATCAAATTTAGTTAGAAAATGAATATATAGACTTGGAAACAGCAGCTAATTTTGCCAATTTTAATTTCTGAACCAGACTTTCCAAAATATTTGACAGCTTCACAGATATCATCTGCTGTTTGGTCTACTGTTACACAGTCATATTAATGGTAACAGATATTTCTTCACCTGCTTCACTGAAATCCATCACACCATGGCAATACACACATGGAAATCAGCACAATGGGTGAGAAAAAAAAAAAAAAGTCATCATTCAGTCTTACATGATAACACAGAAATTACTTTTTGCCCTGATTTTGAAGAGGGTACCCAAATGCTTGTGTAATTCAGCAGACATAAAAAGGTAGAAGGATAGAATGAAGGCTTATGAAGCTACTGGTTCAATAATGTGAATAGGTTAAGAGCAATTATATTTTGACAGAAAGCTGATTAAGGGAAATATCTCTTCAGACAGAATTCAAGCTCTTTTACTTGCTAAACAAATCTGAATTGACCCAACCCTGATCCCTTTAGAAATTACCAAAGAATGTCAAGTCAAGCATTACTTTTTCTGTGGAGAAGGAAAAGAGAAGACATTGCAGGTGTATTTTACAAACCAGTTGCAAAGACTGGCAAATAAATTGAAACTTGAATTAAGTTTCATTGTCATTGTTTATATTGTTTTTTTTTTTTAATTAGTTCATTGTAACTGCAACATGTAAATATAATTATTTCACAGGATTTTCATAGACACCATATTATTTTTTACCCATCTGTAAAGGTATCTGGGGCTTACTTTTCTGAAAAGTTATCTTTTCTTTGATGAATTTATTTCCATTTGCCTTTATGGTGTTAAACTGATTTTAGAGAACAAGTTCTGTTGGTACAGTACTTCCTTTCCTTTTTTATTTTTTTTTCCTTTTTAACAAAAATACATGATCTAATGCAACATAAAACATTTTTTTTTTTGGGGGGGGGGGGGGAATCTAGTTAGGAGTAGCACAAAGTGGAAGACTGATTTTTGCTTTTCCTTTAACTATCCACAAGTTAATACATTTTCTTGTCCATTTAGTAATTCTGATATTTTCCTATTTCACATTGTATTTATTGTTTTTTTAATATGTGTTGAGTTCTTCTGACTGTCTTTTATTCAGTATTTTATGGCATAAAATATTGGCCTACATAATTGCATACCATTAGATATCACAAAGACAATGCAAAAAATTTTTTTAATTTATTTATTTAACATATAATATGAAAACTTCAAACTCTAATTTGTGTTTATTTTAAATGTATGCTCTGGAGGATAGACAAGCAAAAGAGTGTTTAATTTCTCTCATTGGAAGCCTTTTCCACAGAACCTGTCTCCAGCTTTTTTTGCTTATTCTTCTGAACCACACAATGCATTCAGGAAAATCGTATGTCCTATGAACTCCAGTAATGTGGTTGCTCAGTTCTACTACATAACATAAAAACATGATTGGCATTTTACACTCAAGTCATTTATACACACGTGGTATGCTAATTTTCTTTCTGATGCAATGACTCTGATAGTAAGGGTATTCTGCTAGCTGAGTAAATGTTGATTGGGTAAAAGGATGGTTGTATGTCTTTTGAGTGACTTTGACTTGGTGGTTTCTATCCATTATTTTCCTGTGCTTCAGGGAGGATAGGAGCAATTTACCTCTCTAGTTATCACTTCGTTCTCATCTAGCAACTCTGTTGTATAGACAGTGTTTAATTGATTTTTGATAACTATTCTATGGATGATGCACACTGCAGTGTAAAGATATCAAGTGCAAGAAAGAAAATAAATTAGCAATCTGAAGCTCAAACTGTGTGTGCATGAAAAGTCTTAATGCAAAAAGAGAAAGAGAGAGAGAGACAGAATCTGACCCTTAATGATTATAACTAATGGTTGCAACAAATGCTTTAGCTAAGACAAAAAAGGTCAAAAGACTACTTAGCATGTAATAAGAGATAAAAATGTCCTAGTAAGCCACCTATTTTCCAACTTAGACTTGTGTAGGTCTCTCTGCAGCTGTCATTTCTTTAAGAATACACTGCTCAGGAGTGTACATTTTAAGTATGTATATTTTTACTTATATAATATGTCTCGCCCTGCGTTCCTCAGCTTTCATCAGTAGTTTAAACAAATAAAATTCAAGTTCATATCTGATATCCCACAGTCAGGGTGATGTCACTTGGTATGCAGGATATGCTATATCCTGCATAAGCAGACCTGCTTACCATTTAGCAAGATTATATAATTTTGAAAATAGCTTCTGAATTTTGTTTTGTGGTGCACCATTCCAATTTTATAGAAAAAGAGAAGGTTGTTTCTTTCTTCATTTCAACTTTTTCTGGAAAAATAAGACACAATTATAACGTCTCCTAATATACATATTTACACATGCAAACTTTAAGCCTCTTAAGACCTAATTCTACACAAATTATCCAATAACTTTCTATTGTGCTGTATAAATTTATATAAGGAAATAAGTTATTAATAGGCTCTTAAAAATCAAAGGAAAGTTAATGATGTAACTGAACTTTCCTACATTTCTTATACATGAAAAACAGATAAACTGGCAAACAGACAAACCACAGCATTTTATTTATTTATGTAACTGAAGTATTTTATTAAGTCAGAGGAAGAATCCTACTTGAATGTGTTAAATCTGTGTGACAAACCTACGAATATGTCACTGTTTTAAATTTGGAGTGTTAAATTTTCCATTGTTCAAAGACTGCTTGTTTTATTTTGTTGGGTGTCCTTTTCTAGTTAGTTTCCCTCCCCAGTTAATATGGTTCAATCTTACTCAGAATCTGTGTGAGAAAAAAAAAAAACATATATATATTTCATCTGTACTAAAGAATTTTACAAATGTTTTAATAAAAGTGCTACCTTTTCAACATGGACTAGAAATTTGCAACTCTGCTTTCTTAGAGCTCTATTACTTTGTTAGAGAGTGAAAAATGACATCTTCACAATAATTTGCATATGCAAAAATGCTAAAATTATTTTTATTGCTCTTTTGGTCCAAGTTGTAGCATCAGACACACAGACTTAGAAAAGGGTCACCTTCCACTTTTACTCTGAAAGTTTTCTGTTACATAGAGGCAGAATGAAAGAAAGGGAATAGCTTAATATGAATAAATAAGAATGAAGAATGCTACTATGGAAAGACAAACAAACAAAAAAACAAACAAACAAAAAAAAACACTAGAAAACCCAGAAGGAGAGGCTATTAAGAGTAATGGACAGCACTTGAAGATGGTAAAACCAAACCAACCAACCAAACAAAAATAAACGCAGGTATGGGGAAGATTTGATAAGGTTAGATGCAGTGAGGAAGAGATGCCACCAAGGTGTGTATACAGCTATTGGTACCAGACTGACTCAGCTCTGGCTAACACTCCCTTGCTAGTGAATTTCCTTTGAGATCTTACAAAAATGATATTAGTGAGAAAGCAGACTGAAACAAAAGAAATCAGCTTTTACTTCTATTTGCATTCATAAACCTTGGGATTTAGGCAGAGAATACTGTATCTAGTCATCTGCACTTTCACGATTCCACACACTAAAATCTCCGCAGCTGTACTGTAAAGAAGGATATGGGACTATATGGGGACAATGGAGAAACAATTGCAAAATACAATTAAAAATTCGGCTTCTTTCATCTCTTAAACACTGTAAATGGATTCTTAAGCTTTGGTTTATTTGTTTGTTCACCTAACCTGAGCTACCTGTTATCCAACATCTCTGTTAAGAGCTGATTCAAAGAAACAGCAAGCATTACTCACATACTCGAATCTGTACATTATTTAATAATGGATTCAGCAAAGAGGAATGCATTTTAAGAGTTAATACATAGTCTGTATAGGATTACAAAAAAAATAAAAATAAAAATATCCTATGTTTACAGTTTGTCACTAAGTATTCCAATCAAGCCCTGAGATTTCTCGATGCCTTCACCTTATCACTGAGTTCAAATGTTAGAACTCCATCAGCAGTTTTCTTGTAGATTCACATGGTTAACAACAGTGAAGAGGGGGAAGAGAGAGAAGACAAGGGAAAATAATTATTATACAAATTTAAAATATTGCTTCTAGATTTTTAATTACATCTATGAACATTGTCATCTACCTCCTCCAGATTTATGAACCATCTCATTTCATGTTTAATTGTCAGAAATCCTTAAATCACCCACATGAGTCATCGAGACTTTGTAAATAGAAATAACTTTTAAAATAAAAATACATATAACAAAAATAGTTGTTTTGTTTTGTTTTGTTTTGATAAATGTGGACACATCCTCAACAGGTTGATGAAAATTAGCAGCATGTAAAGTGCAGTTCCTACTATATAATAATTCCTAAAATTTGAGGAGTCTTCCCTATACTGTCACAGAAAGTGATGCTATATCTGAAACAGAAATGGGGAAAGGATGATTTTCTCAAAAGGACAGAAACAATAGTTCAGTTTAGAGACATACAAACAAACAAAAAATTGAAATGACCCATTGGAGGTTTGTTGTTTCATAACATGCTTGGATTACCAATAAACTTCCTTAAACAAGTAGGGGAAAACATATTATTATAAACAATAAAACATATTATTTTTGAGGCTATGCTGAGCAGAGTTATTTACTGTTTAAAAATTTTTCTAAAAGTAAACAGGGAAGGCCATCCTGTAACAGGAGCATGCAAAACTAATGAAGATTTTGTTGTGTAATGAACCCTCTGAAACATATGAGTTATGTCCTGAGATGCAACCAATAAAGAAAACCAAAGTAGAATACAAGAGGAAATGGGACGATATCATAAGTCGTCTTTATGAATGGACATAAAGGGTACTGAAAGAACTGGCGGAGGAGCTGGCCGAGCCGCTTTCCATCATTTATTGGCAGTCCTGGCTATCGGGGGAGGTCCCAGTTGACTGGCGGCTAGCCAATGTGACGCCCATCTATAAGAAGGGCCGGAGGGCAGACCCGGGGAACTATAGGCCTGTCAGTTTGACCTCAGTGCCAGGAAAGCTCATGGAGCAGATTATCTTGAGGGTCATCACACAGCACTTGCAGGGCAAGCAGGCGATCAGGCCCAGTCAGCATGGGTTTATGAAAGGCAGGTCCTGCTTGACGAACCTGATCTCCTTCTATGACAAAGTGACGCGCTTGGTGGATGAGGGAAGGGCTGTGGATGTGGTTTACCTTGACCTCAGTAAGGCTTTTGACACCGTTCCCCACAACATTCTCCTCAAGAAACTGGCTGCTCGGGGCTTGGACTGGCGTACGCTTCGCTGGGTTAGAAACTGGCTGGATGGCCGGGCCCAGAGAGTTGTGGTGAATGGAGTCAAATCTGGTTGGAGGCTGGTCACAAGTGGTGTCCCCCAGGGCTCGGTACTGGGGCCGGTCCTCTTTAATATCTTTATCGATGATCTGGATGAGGGCGTCCAGTGCACCCTCAGTAAGTTTGCAGATGACACCAAGCTAAGTGCGTGTGTCGATCTGCTTGGGGGCAGGAAGGCTCTGCAGGAGGATCTGGATAGGCTGGACCGATGGGCTGAGGTCAACTGTATGAAGTTCAACAAGGCCAAGTGCAGGGTTCTGCACCTGGGGCGCAACAACCCCAAGCAGAGCTACAGGCTGGGAGATGAGTGGCTGGAAAGCTGCCTGGCCGAGAAGGACCTGGGAGTATTGGTTGATAGGCAGCTGAATATGAGCCAGCAGTGTGCTCAGGTGGCCAAGAAGGCCAACAGCATCCTGGCCTGTATAAGAAGCAGTGTGGCCAGCAGGTCTAGGGAAGTGATTGTGCCCCTGTACTCGTCTCTGGTGAGGCCGCACCTCGAGTACTGTGTTCAGTTTTGGGCCCCTCGCTACAGGAAGGACATGGACGTGCTCGAGCGAGTCCAGAGAAGGGCGACCAAGCTGGTGAGGGGTCTGGAGAACAAGTCTTACGAGGAGCAGCTGAGGGAGCTGGGCTTGTTCAGCCTGGAGAAGAGGAGGCTCAGGGGCGACCTCATCGCTCTCTACAGTTACCTTAAAGGAGGCTGTAGTGAGGTGGGGGTTGGTCTGTTCTCCCACGTGCCTGGTGACAGGACGAGGGGGAATGGGCGAAAGTTGCGACAGGGGAGTTTTAGGTTGGATGTTAAGAAGTACTTCTTTACCGAAAGGGTTATTAAGCATTGGAACGGGCTGCCCAGGGAGGTGGTGGAGTCACCATCCCTGGAGGTCTTTAAAAGACGTTTAGATGTAGAGCTTAGCGATATGGTTTAGTGGAGTACTTAGTGTTAGGTCGGAGGTTGGACTAGGTGATCTTGAGGTCTCTTCCAACCTAGAAATCTGCGTCTGTGTCTGTGTCTGACAAACGTAAATACACAGAGAAATCTCAGGTCTGCAATCTGCTGAAATAAGACTCTCAGAGATTCACAAAGTCTATTTATTAAACTATAACTATTACTGTAAATGTAATTGCTTAAATTATTACAATCCAACCAAAGATGGAATAGCTTAAGACAAAAGCCAGATGTACCATATTAAACATATTTAAAAAAAAAAAAAAAACACTTAACTGGCATGCAGCTCCATGGAAAGAGCAACCTGCCAGATAAGCAATAACCCCTAGTTATCACAGCCTTATATGAGTAAATCGTTTCAGAAGATTTCCAATTTATCTCCAGAAATGCTATAAAATATCAACTGTGAGAAGCATTAAAACATTGTTTTCTGATTATATGAACATGGAATTAAGTCACTCAGCTACAATAACAAAATGGAAACTCCTTGAGATGAGAAAAAAGACCACCAGCACAAATGAGGTCTGTGCCAGCAGCAAGTAACACTTTACACATGGTAACTGCTCCCCATAGGTTGGTAGGTAACTATCATATCTAAAGAAAAAGATTTTGTTTCCTTTGTCTTCTGCAAACATTTGAAAATATTATGTTTATACGCTTCTAGGAAAAAAAAAAAAAAAGAGAAACTTCATGTCCTGAAGTTAAACAAAAACAGTTTCATCAAAATTAAAATAACAAGAGCAAAAGCTAGTCTCCAGAAATAATCTAAGTCTTAGAAAGCACAGTGTAATACTTTCAGGCACAAAATGCATACTCCTGTTGTTTACAGTACTCATTTTAATCTTAAAACACCTGTGGATTTCACTGCCCTGGTTGAAAAAACTTTTTCCTATTTCCCTTCCCCTTCCTTCTGTTCCCTTCCCAAAATCTGTCTTGTTTTGTTTAGTTTTTCCCTGTAGGCTTGTCAGAAAACAACAATAAAATACAGGAAAAAAAAAAAAAGTAAAAAGGAATCTACATGGGCACATACAAATCTGGCTATTCAGTAGCTATGCAGGTTTGTTTCAATATTTCTTTTGTGTGGATTCATCTTTTTTCCAGCTTAGCAAGTCCTCACCTCTGTCTTTCATTTTTCTTCATTTAATTTATCAGCTTTTCAGATTAATGCCATACTCTATGTTTATTCAATATTCACATGAGTTCCCATAAGCTACATGATGAAAATTTGGCAGCTCCTTTCAAAATGGTAAGCTGACAGTTAGCCTTCAGAGATTTCACACCTATGTCACAACTATGTCAGACAGCAGCAGAGCTCCTCCTGTGCTCTAGCTGCAGACATACTAAGGGACAACTGTTTGCACCTCTGAACTCATTCACCAAGCTGCTGTGGAAGTGTTTTTCCAGGGCCTCTCCTGATGCCTGGGTTCCCACATGATCCTTAGTTGTTTTCCAGTGCTATTGGTTTCATGGGCTTGCAAATGAAAATAAATAAATAAATAAATCATTCTTATGAGAGGTTCTCATAAGAATGCCACTACCATGGCAAATGCCTCTTTTTCCCTCATTTCATGCTTTGCAGATTTATATAGCTTATATAAATATTGTAAGTGTTCATGTAACTAAATATAGAGCACCACTAAGAGATAAGTCATTTAAATACCTGAAAGACATCCTTCTTTCTACACAGTTCTTTTCTTCTCATGAACCAATAGCTATTGTCCTTTTTTTTTTTTTTTTTTTTTTTTTGGTACTTACTACCAAATATAAACATTGGGTTTCTTCTTTTCAGCTATAAAATTATCTAATTCAGCGTTGTTAAACTATCCTTATCTTAGGAGGTATTTCTACTTAAAAGCACTGCTTTATATATAGAAATAATCACTTTCATATTCTGTCTCTAAGCTAACTAAAACAATCTTGAAACTAGTGCTCAGAGTTATTTTAAATGTCATCGTTCTCAGATGTAGTCATATTTCTGTTCTTCAAAACACATAGAAATGCAATTGCCTTAAGTACTCTATCTTCCTCTAGGATAATTAATAAGTATTTCCTGCTACCTAACATAAACTTTGCCCTCAGCACTTCCCCCGATCTGCGGATGCCATTAATTCTCATACTTAATACACAGAGTTATAGAATTATCTAAGTTGGAAAAGACCTTTAAGATCATCAAGTCCAGCCATCAACCTGACCTACCAAGTCTCATCATTAAAACATGTCATTTGTCAACATATCTCTTAAAATCCTCCAGGGGTGAAGACTCAACCACTTCTCTGGTGTTGTGGTTTAACCCGGTCAGCAGCTAAACACCACACAGCTGTTCTCTCACCATCCCCCCTCCCTCTCTGGGATGGGGGAGAGAAACGGGAAGGTGAAGCCTGTGAGTTGAGATAAAGACAGTTTATTAAGACAGGAAGAAAAATAATAATAATAATAATGATAATAGTACTACTAATAATAATGTGTACAAAACAAGTGATGAACAATGCAATTGCTCACCACCCATTGACCGATGCCCAGCCTATCCCCGAGCAGCCGCCCCCCCACCCCGCAGCTAGCCACCCCTATATATTGTTCAGCATGACGTCAGATGGTATGGAATACCCCTTTGGCCAGTTTGGGTCAGCTGTCCTGGGTCTGTCCCCTCCCAGCTCCTGCTGCATCCCTAGTCTGCTCGCTAGCAGGACAGAGCGAGAAGCTGAAAAGTCCTTGGCTTGGTGTAAGCACTGCTCTGCAACAATTAAAACATCACTATGTTACCAGCACTCCTCTCATCCCAATCCAAAACACAGCACCCTACCAGCTACTAGGAGGAAAATCAACTCTATCCCAACTGAAAACAGGACATCTGGGCAGCCTGTTCCAATGCTGGACCACCCTCTCCATGAAGAAATTTTTCTTAATGTCCAGTCTTGGTGTAACTTGAGGCCATTTCTTTACATCCTATCACTTGTCACCTGATAAAAGAAACCAAGACACATCTCACTGCAGCCTCCTTTCAGGTAGTTGTAGAGAGTGACGAGGTCTCCCCTCAGTGTCCACTACCCCAGACTAAACAACTTCAGTTCCCTTAGCTGCTCCTCTTAATTCTTGTTTTCTAGTCCCTTCACCAGCTTCATTGTTCTCCTCTGCAGATGCTCAAGCAGTTCAATATTCTTCCTGTAGAGAGGGACACAAAACTGAATAAAATTTTCAATTTGTGGTCTCACCAGTGTCGTGTACAAAAGGGCAATTTCTTCCATATTTGTGCTGACTACACCATTTCTGATGCAGGCCAGAATGGCATTGGCCTTGTTGGCCACCTGGGCACACTGCTGGCTCATGTTTGTTTCATAAGGAGGCAATTCTTATTTCTAGAGGTTAAGTGAATCCTCTACTTTTGCCCTCAGAAGTTAGAAGGATGTAATTTCCTACTAGAAGAGCTTAATAGTTTGTCAGGCTATAAACTGTAGAGCTTGTAAGAAAAGGCAAGTTTTGGAATGTGTTCATAGGTTCATATCACAGAGAGACAATGAATGTTGCATGAAAGTCAGCAGCAGAGCCAGAAAGTAGACTGCAACACTTTTCAAAAACAGATCACAAAACACTGGAAACAGCAAATACAAATACTCATGAAGCTTTGGTCAGACCTGATTTTTGCTACATTTCAATGTGTTCAAGAAAACATTAGGTGGAAATCGGAAACTGCAACAAAAGCATTTTGATATGTTGTTTCTCTAGAATTTGTGTCCTTTATTCACTGTTGCAAGCACAAAATGAAGCAACCTTGGCATCCATCTTGTGGTATAGCAACACGAAACTTTTCAGATGAAGATTTTAGTCTTTACATATGTATTGATGTTGAACCAATACCTGTTAGTGTACCTTACTCTCCTCAGCATTCATTGGCTGCCTGTCACTTCTCTGCCACCAGCTCGTTATTTCAGCTCCTGGACAGGATGCAATGAAGGAGAAAAGCTGAAGTCTGCAATTACTCATTCATTTCCCCTTTCACTTATGTTGCTTATTGGTGTGTGTGCATATATACATATATAATGCACTACAAAAATTTTTGAAACATTTATTATGTTTTGTTTTTGAAATATTGCAATTGTTTGTGGCAAAAATATTAATAGCTCCTCTGTTATATATATATATAATAGCTAAGCAATATATTTTCTTTTTCTGTATTGCAGAAAAACAAAGCTTTGCTGAATTACAAGACACATGCAAGTTGTTTTCAGTGATCCAGGCCAGTTAGAAATCTCCAAATGTAAAACTAATTTCAGCTGTTCCTACTGTGCTGTCAGAACACCTTATCCCAAGTGGAAGATATTTTCCTGCTGTGCTACCAGCAGGGCACATGCATGCCTCAGATGCTTCATTTCTGCTCCTTTAAAAGGTAGTTGTCATCATAACCAGAGAGCATCCCCATCTCTGCTCCTAGGAGGCAGATATGCTTCATCAGAAAGATGCAGAGGACAGTGAAGATAAAATTAACATCTGCTGTCTTTGCTGTCTTTTCACACATAATGTGGGGTAAATAGATAAATAAATATTTTCCACCCCTGCAAACAAACCACATGATTTTCATAGCACTGCCAGTGGATGAAATTGTTTGGATTTGCTGGGGGGTTAAGGGTGGGGAACAACTTTACATTTCATTATATACATTTTTCTTTCTTGGTATGTTAAAACAATTCTTTGGCAATGGCAAGCTAAGAAAGAAACATACTGAAAAGGACAAATGTTATTTCAAGTACTGATTTATCTCAAAAACACTGTTTGTATTAGTTAGTCCTAAGGTACTCCTCAGCAAAGTTTTAGATACCTAGAAACCAGCAAAAATATGTAGATACACTTTGGCCTTTGACTGACTTGTGGCTCTATTCTCAATAAATAAGTGAATAATTTGAGATATATGCACTTAGAATAAATGTATTCCACAAACATGAACTCAAAAGGTTAAATAGCTGAAATTACCATTCCGTATATTACCATATTAGCAGTAGCTACAGAGAAAATAAGATTCTCTCTTTTTTTTTTTTTTTTTTTTTTTTTTACCATCCAAACTTAAAGTATTATTGGTAAGAGGTATTATAATCTGTGAATGCAAGAGCCATCAATCTATATGCAGCGCAGCAGCAAGAAAATAAGCTTACTGGCTTTCAAATATTCAGTAGATGAGTAAGATATTATAAAAGATCTATTTTATAAATGATAAATATCTTATTTTATAATTCATGACTAATTATTTTCTTTACAAATTAATTTTATCCCTTTGCCTCATTCTTTTCAAGAACTCTAATGTCCTTGAAGGTTCAAAAATTTTTCCTATTCTCCCTCTCATAACATTTAATTTAAAAATGACTGTGAAAAGGTTCATCTAGAACTGTGTGTATTTAGATCAAGCCTAAAGATATTCTTACAAAATACTATATACAAAGATATACAAAGATATTCTCAGCAAAATTTTTGCAGCTCCACACCTTTCCCAATACCGTAGCTGAACCCTGGACATCTCATCTTACATAAAATCTAATACGTCTATTTCCAGGAGCTTCTCTTTTGATACTTCTAATACTGTCTATCGCACCTCCTATCCTAATGCCCAAGTGTATTCTTTTATGCACACTTACAAACCACTTCTCTAAAACTCATACAGCTACCTCAAAAAATTCAAGCATATTATGGTCAAGAATCCCCAAGTGATAGCACAATGGCATTGGTTTATATTCTCCAAGAATGTGTTCAGCTTGCCCCTCTTTCTGCCAGTGGCTCACTTTACAATCCTCTATGAAGTATCATGTATGCTATATCTAAGATATCATATCACTTAAAATAATAGCTAATAATATCCATTTATCTGTAACAATTACTACAATAATATTTATTAAAATAATAAATACACAGCTACCAATATTGATTTTTTTTTTTTTTTTGCCTATTATACATGATTTAAAAGTGATTCTGCCATATTCTGTTCTCATCACCATAGTTAGGCCCCTTCATTCAACATATCATCTTTGCCCTATGAAACTCCTTTGGACTTTTTTATGTCTGTTGCCACTGTGGTGGTTTAACCCCAGTAGGTAGATCAGCTTCCCCTTGCAGTTCTCTCACTACCACTCTTCTAAAGGATAGGGCGGAAAATTTTTATGGAACCACTACTGGGCTCTTCTCACAGAGGCCACTTCTTCAGCCATCCACTACAAAAACCTTGCCATGAGTCTATACCCTAATATTCTTTAAAGAGGTTGAACATAAAAATCTCAAGTTTTTCTTCAGTTCATCAGTGGTTTACCCTAGTAGTAGTCTAAACTCTTTACTACAGATGTTCAGTGAGAATTGTAAGTTTGTAATGTCCAGCAACAACACAGTAAGCTTCACAGCAAAATGCAATCACACAAAGATGAACAGCATATTTTGCCCTGTGCTGCTGTTCTACTCCAAACAAAAACTTGTTTCGTGAACTCCTTCTCACTTAATTTAGTTCCAGCTCCCTAATTTCTTTTCCTCAGAAGAAAAAATGAAAACTTATACTTTGCCTATATAGGAGCACAAAACTGCAGGAGCAGTGTGTTTGTGGTTGGGAGAACTGGCTGATACACTGGGTGTATGCGCTGCCACTGAGAAGGAACTGGGCACCCTCAAGAAATTAATAAACAGGACCCTCATGAAGTTCAGCACCAGGAAGGTCAGAGTCCTCACCCTGGCCAAGAATAATGCCATATATTTGGGACAGGCTGGAAGCCAACAGGCTGAAAAACAGCTATACAAGAAGACCTTGGGGGTCCTGGTGGGCAACAAGATGATCACGAGCCATCAATATATTGCATTGAAATATAGGGAACTTCACTTAAATATTAAGATTTGTTTGTTTGTTTGTTTGTTTTTCCATGAAGGTGGTAAAACACTGGAAGAGGCTACCCTGGAAGACTGTGGTGTCTCCATCTTTGGAGGTAATCAAAACCCAACTGAACATGGCCCCGAGCTCTAGGTGACCCTGTTTGATCAGTGGGTTGGACTGGAGTGCTTACCAGCCTCTGTGGTCATATGACTCTATGAAAGCGAAGTTAAAACCAATCACCTAAGAAAAAAATGAATGGAATAGGAAGAGCAAAGGAATTATACATACCTTATTCTTGCATATAAGCCTCTGTGCACCCTTTAACTGATTTGCTTTACTCTTCTCAGCATTTGACATGTCAATAGTTACAGCATCCAAGCTTAAAAACACTAGTTTTTCAGTACAGATATACGTATGAATTTTTGTATTCCTAACCAGTTTATGTGTTTATCTATTAGAAAAATCTACACAAGTATATATAGAGAATCAAAAGTAAAAATCATATACCTATTTCTGTAATATATTGGCTTGGGTTTAGTGCACATGAGTGATAAGGAAATTGGCACAGGCATGTCAAGGCTAGATGACCCTTTATTTCCACTATAAGCTTCAAAAACTGAATGGTGAAGATTTTTTAAATTCAGACACGACAAACTAGAAGCAAGGCCTTGAAAAAATTAAACAGAAAATCAAATTCTAATACTAATGTCACTAAATGTATCTCTAGTAGGGAGTGTCAGATCTGAAAACAAGGTAAATAAAACTATCTGGTAAAGCCTTCAGGCCAAACTATCTTTCACAAGCAAAACTTGAAGATAGAGAGACTCTTTTAGATACTTCTGTAGGTTAATAAGAAAAATATTAAACACTTTTCATTTATAAAGATGGTTAAGAAGCACCCATTCCGGTGAGAGCAGAGGCTGTACCGTACTTTTGGTATTATATGTGACATTTTAGATAAACATAGCTTTACTTTGAATTATGAAATGCTATTAAGGGTATATCATTATTCTTAGTTAATGTAATTCACATATTACACAGTAAAAAGCAAAAGCAGCTAATTCCAAGTATTTTTTTTCAAAATAATAACTTTACTTCTTTTTTTCTTTACCTATATTTTTCCTCAATAATTCTGCATTTGAGCATTACTATTTCTCTCCCATAATTTCTTTACACTAAATGTGAAGAACATAAAGATCACACATCTAACTTTCTATCTCCTATTCTCCTGCCTGACGCATGCCTATACCCTCCAATCTTTCTTATCCTCACCTTCACCTATTTAAACCCATCAACAACTGCACTTCTGGTGAAGGCTCTCAGCTCATTTTTATCCTGTTTGGATTTCCCTGTGAAGAGAAAGAACAGTGTGTGGTGAAAATGTATCTTTCTCCTCTATTCTTGTCTCCTGGGAGGAATTATTATCAATTTTTTTTTTGCTTCCATACCAGAATAAATGCTAATAAATATTAATATCCCTGCAGCTTCACAGAGAAAGGACTATCCTAAATCACAAAGTGACCTCATCTATTTCTTATTTGTCAGCTACTCACCAGAAATTTCCATTGCTCCACTGCCCGATAATCACCAATAGAGTAAATGAGAAAATACTCCTAATGGGAGAAAGATTACAAAAATGAAGTCTTGGAACACTCTTCTTACCCCTTCTGAGACCAATTCTAGGACAAAAATCTTCTGTCAACAAATAGGACCCTTTTAAAGCCTATTGCAGGAATCATCTCTTGAGCAAAACAAAAAACAGTTCTGTAGCAAGAAACCTCAGGAGACCTGATCACATGATCAACCTTTCCCCTGACAATGCACAAGCACATAGATACAAAAAACCTACACCCATATCTATTTCAAAACATTAAAGAAACTGAGCATATTTCAATTAAATGACAGCCTTCCTAAATAATAAAGATCTGCACAAGTGCAGGTGAAAATAAAGGAATGCAAGAAGACATCCTCAGAGAAGTTAATAAAAGGCAGATGATCCTTCAGCTTATTAAGGCTATTTAACTGATAATGATACTGCCTAAAGAGTGCTTTGTTTAGAGATACTGGAGCAATTGTTGCACTTGTCGTAGAGCAGAAAGGAAAGTCTTACCAGCTCCTACGGAGCTCCACCTTATTAAATTCTACAGGTCTGATTAAGACCACGGTTTCCTTTTCAGTACTTTCAAGTTTTCTCCCCGGTAGCATGGAGAAGTATTTGAATATCATATCTCATCGCTCTAATAAATCAAATATGCAAGGCATCTGTGCAACAGTGACTGCATCTAAAAATATTTGCTCTTGAAATTTTTAGGAATAAATTAATGAAATAAAAAAGACAGGTGCACTTTCAAATGCAGATTAAATGTGTTCTCTGGTTAAAGTTTTAGACAATTTTATTTAAGAAATAAACAAACCCAAATTCTCTACTATACTCTGATACTTCTATGTGATGATGGAACTTACCTACATTTTGCTGCCACTGTGGGTGACACCATGTCTTGGGTTCAACGTAACATTAGAAGATGCATTCATATTAGAAGTTTGCACCCACAGACATCTTCTATATTTAGAACAGATTCCCTGTGGTTTCTTTCTTTAATCCTGTCCAAGTATCCATTTAAAATAAACAAGAGTTTTCCATAACTAGTCAAAAATTATTCCACTGACTATAAAACATTTACCAAAGAATGATTGCTTTTTCAGACTGTATCTTTTCCACTGAAGAAAAAAAAAAAAAAAAAAAAAAAAAAAGATAGGGCTCTTGAATATTTGTTTCTCTGATTTTCCTAAGACTTTCTCTGATACATTTTATTCTAATTTAATTCTCTCAGACACAAAGACAAAATCCCAGCAAAGCTCCTTTTCCATTAAACTTTTCCCAGTGATTTTGGCTCTCAGGCTAACGGCAGTGAAAGATTTTTCATAAATTCAATAATCTGTTATTTCCCACACCTGCTTCTTTTACTCTGACTTGTTGCCCTGAGCTCTAAACGCACTCTCAGAAATCATAGAATCATTACGGTTGGAATAGACCTCCAAGATCATCAAGCCCAACCTTTAACCTATCACTGCCAAGTCCACCATTAAACCATGTCACTAAGCTCTACATCTACATGTTTTTTGAAGACCTCTAGGGGTGGTGACTCAAATACTTCCCTGTGCAGTCTGTTCCAATGTCTCACAACCCTTTCAGTGAAGAAATTGCTCCTAATATCCAACCTAAACCTCCCCTGGTGCAACTTGAGGCCATTTACTCGTCTGATCACTTGGTGCTTGAGAGAAGAGACAGATACCCACCTTGCTATAGACACCTTTAAGGTAATTGTAGAGTAAAAAAATATCTCCCCCAAGCTTCTTTTTCTCCAGGTTAAACAACACCAGCTCCCTCAGCGTCTCCTGGTAAGACTTTTTCTCTAGACCCTTCACCAGCTTTGTTGTCCTTTTGACATGCTCCAGCACCTTGATGTCCTTCTTGTAGTGAGGGGCCCAAAACTGAACACAGTACTCAAGGTGTGGCTGCACCAGAGCCAAGTCCAGAGGGACAATCACTTCCCTAGTGATGCTGGCCTCACTATTTCTGATACAAGCCAAGATGCTGTTGAACTTCTTGGCCACCTGAGCACACTGATGGCTCATATTCAGCCAGCTATCGACCAATATCCCCAGGTCCCTTTCTACCAGGCAGCTTTCCAGCCACTCTTCCCCCAGCCTGTAGCATTGTATGAGGTTGTTGTGCCCCAAGTGCAGGACCCAGCACATAGTCTTGTTGAACCCCATACAGTTGGCCTTGGCCCAACAGTCCAGCCTATCCAGATCTACAAAGTCCTATCCTCTACACAGCCCTTCTACCGTCGAGAAAATCAACACTCATGCCTATTAAAAAAGCCATAAAAAAAAAAATTATTATCATATTATAATGCAGTATATACCAAGGACAGGTGGGGGGAAAATAGAGAGAAAAAAATCAGATGGTTCATTATTAAATCAAAAGCTAAATAAAAATAGACTACATTTTATCAAAATTTTCCAGTTTATCAATCAATTTAAATGAGATTCTTTGCATTACAATGAGAACAGACAGCCTGAAAATGTGACCATTGATTGATGAATTGGAAGTGGATTAATTTAGGGTCATAAGAAAAGAACGAGATGACCATTCTTCTTGATATGATTAATCTCCTGAGGAATTGATAGATGTCTTATGGTAAAATATAAAAATGCAAGGAGATTGGTAGCGTTATTTTTTGAAAGGCCAAAATACATATATCCTGAAGAAAAAGTTGTTGTTTCTTTTTTTGTTTCCTGAATTGCTAACTATCCAAAAACTACTAAGAAGTATCTGTAAGCCACAATATAATAAGGTTATAAACTGTATTCCATACGTCAGTGATTTACAGAGAAGTTGGTTGTTATGCTGTGGCAAACATCATACGTATATAATTCCTTCTGTTTTCCGATATGGATTTGCCTTAAAAGGAAAAAATATATTGATAATAAACAACAAAAAATATATATTAATAAATACAAATAATAATAAATGATAATCCTAATTAAGGGTCACTATTAGTGAATGACGTACCAGTGGTACGGAGAGCAGAGGTATATCAGCATACTCAAATTGAAGATGTGATTCTCAGTGTAATATTAAATATCTAGAAACACACATGAACACGTTTAAGACTGTCTGCATAGTGTCATAACCTGAACTTGGACATCAACTATATATTCCCAATTCAGACATTGGGCTTCACGAATAATACTTGATGCTCGTTGACCGTGTAATGGTCTTCCGGCAGCCTCCACTCATGCCCATGTCTTTCATTGGCATTATGCCTGCTAACACCTCTTTCTCCCTCTAGCACTCAGGTCCCAAGTGATGTTTGGCTTAGATGGACAGCCTGCAAAATGCTGCAAGTGACAGATTATGCTCAGAAGCCAGCTGTTCACATATTTGCGTAGACAGCAAGAAATCTATGGACAGCTCGTGGGTAAAAATCAGAGAGATACTGCTAGTACTTTCTGACATTGTTTTTAATCTTCACTATTCTCATTGACAGGATGATAATGTCTGTCCACAGGAGACCAGCCAAACAGCCACATATACCCATTTTGCCACTAGGAGGATGATGTTGTGGCCAAGTGAACCACCTGGGTTGTCAACAAACTTACACCTTTGGCAACTACTGCTATGTACTTGTAATGCATAAAGACTTTTCCATCCTAGAGACTTGCTTCAAATTCAGCTCGATTAGAGTCACTTGAGTATGTATATGAACGCATTCCTATAGTTTCAAAATATATTTTATCACTTGTTTGTAGTTTTATTAACATACCCTTTCTCTGTTTATTAGTCTTTTATTGAGATACCAAGAATGAAAAACAAAAAATAACTGATGAAATATAGGAGGTTAATTTTGTAATGCCATTAGTATATGTGTCTTTCAAGGAGCTACCTTTTAGCAATCAGAAATGTGTCAAAAGGTTTAATTTTAGAATTAAAAATAATAATAAATAAATAAAAATAAACAATCTAGCTGTATTCAGATTCCATTCGTTCTTACTTTCAGTAAATATTCCATTGATCTTGAGAATCATATTTCCTATTTTCTTAGACTCTGACCACAGAAGTCACCTGTATTTCATTTTTTCTTTTTTAATGTCTAATTGTACACTACTCAAACACAAAGGCTAGGGATACAACTACTTATATTTTTGTTTGTCTTCTGGTCATTTAATTTTAGAGCTGATATTATCAAAGTCTTATAACTTCTGAGGTACAACTGACTGAATTCATGAAGTTTATGCTTCTAATCATAAAGAATCTAATACTTTTAAAATAGCATTAAATGTTTATCTTGTAAATTGAAACCATGTGTAACCCATTAGCGAGACAGACAATAGTACTCTCTATTTAATAGTGATTAGTAAGCTTTCTTTCATATCTTACTGGCCAACCAAATTTTAAAGTTACTTTTTATCTCTCAGGTGAGGAATAAGAATGAGGTGTATTAGCGTAGGATCATAGAAAGAAATGAGCTACATTTGACAACAGCAGTAGTTTCATGAGTTGAGGTGTGCTGAAGGACCACCCAGACACACCTACACATTAGGATGTGCATGAGTTCAGTACTACAGCCTGTCAGAAATGCAGAAACATAGAGCCATAATCTACAGGTATATTTTTAAAAAATAGAATAGTAGATACAATAAGATTTTCACACAAGCCTTCTTTCTTGATCAGGTAAGTTCTGCTCAAGGGATCACGGCCTGAGAAATCGAAACACGTGGGTATATGGTGACTTCTTACACAACTACATTGACAGTAATGCTTCTTTAGTAGCCAGAAGAAAAACTTAATCTGCAATTCACTGAATTCTAACGAACAATATATTCTAGTAACATTAATTTACTTCATTTTAAGATCTGATTTGTTATATTTGCCATTCCCATCTCATCATTGTGTCTGAGAAAATAAGAACAGTGACATACCAAGTAAATCAGTGTGAAAACAGTGAAACCTAGATTTGAAAGAACATTAGGTTTTACAAAACCTTGTCAAAAATTAACAGATTTTAATATACAGAGGTCTAAGAAGCAGTCTCATACCAAGTGTCTGGGAACAGTTCTACAAGGTGCCAATTTACCTCTGGGTATGGAAAAAATGAATCTGAAGAGAGCAGTAGCTCATATTTGCATCACCTAGTCCATGTCTTCATGTGATTAATCTTTATATACTATTCATGCTAGAGCTGTTCATGTTTGGCAACATCTATGCATGGCAAAAAGAAGAGAAGAGTAGGGAAGAGAAAGAGAAAAGGAGAGGAGAAGAGAGGAGAAGAGAGGAGAAGAGAGGAGAAGAGAGGAGAAGAGAGGAGAGGAGAGGAGAGGAGAGGAGAGGAGAGGAGAAGAGAAGAGAAGAGAAGAGAAGAGAAGAGAAGAGAAGAGAAGAGAAGAGAAGAGAAGAGAAGAGAAGAGAAGAGAAGAGAAGAGAAGAGAAGAGAAGAGAAGAGAAGAGAAGAGAAGAGAAGAGAAGAGAAGAGAAGAGAAGAGAAGAAAAAGAAAAGAAAAAAGAAAAGAAAAGAAAAGAAAAGAAAAGAAAAGAAAAGAAAAGAAAAGAAAAGAAAAGAAAAGAAAAGAAAAGAAAAGAAAAGAAAAGAAAAGAAAAGAAAAGAAAAGAAGAGAAGAGAATTTGCTATTCAATAAGTCCAATTCTGGTCATCTAGTGTTTCAGATATCTGTCTTGTACCGTATGTATACTTTCTGGAGATTATGTAATAAACAATTAGAGTATGGTTTTTGTTTTGTTATGTAGTGTTTGTTGGGTGGGGTTTTTTTTGTTGTTTGTTTGTTTGCTTGTTTTGGTTTGGTTTGGTTTTCGTTTTTTCTTTTTAATTCTACTGCAAAGTTATCACTAAGCAACCCAAAGCCCCAGCTAAACTAAGAGAATAGTAAGATGAGGATCAGTGTTCCAATATCCACATGCTTTATCCTATGAAAGTGCTTTGAAGAGGTAAACAAGACCAATGTTTGTGAGCATGGAAAACCTTAGTTCAAGTCATTATATTCTGGAAAGACATATGGTGACTATCAGGTAGCAAGGCAAGTGAAATACAGAGAAAAAGAAAAGGAAATGAATCAAAAACTTGATGGCAATAGAACAAATACTGTGACAAATCTGCCAAATGCCAAATTAGTCACAATGAGCTAAAAGGTAATGTTAAATTAGAAATGAAAATGAGACTCTATTTCAACAAAATAGCAAGTGGGAAAAAAAAAAATAAATAAATAAATAAATAAATAAAAAGAGTACCTGGCACTTTGCCAAATGCAGATTTCTGTTTCAGGAGGATCATACATCATACTCAGTCAGGACAGGGTCAAACATACAAAACTGTACACACACCTGCCAAAGAAAATATTGGCATAATGGTATCTGCTTCAACTATATCATTAGCTATCTAGGTATATGTATCTATATATATTTTTAGCTACATTTAAGGTTTTACTGGAGATTTAATTTTAGCAATTTCATTTATCTTACAAAGTGAGATTATTTTAATACGTTTGTGTACACAAATATACCTTAACTTACTGTTAATGCTTATATTCTCACTGAAATAAATTTTCTGTAGCATATCTCTGTAAAGTGTCACTTTTGCTTTGTATGTTACACTAGCCAAGACAACATGAATTAGAGCATACATCTATTGCTGGTCAGAAGCAGAGGGAGAGGATCAGAGAAAAATGTAGTAAAAAATGTAGTAAATATATATATATATATATGTGTGAACAGAGCTATCATATTGTAGTAAGAGAAAACATTGCAAAGTAACAACAGTCTAGCAAGTTATGAAATGAAAAACACAGATTACCTATTTCATGGAGCAGAAATACAAAAGCTCCTCAAGAAAGGCAGAAGAAGAGTGTGAGATCTGGGAAGAAGACCTAGCAGTGGTTTTATGACAGATGGAAAAAAATTACCTCAACGGACAACACAGAGAATATTGAACTTCCCTAATTAAGGAGGCTCCACATTCACTCCTGCTTTCTCGTCTATTCTTGATAGGGTATAGTACTCATCACAAAAACATTCACTGTAGTTTGACTGAAGCAGAAAAGTATCTACCGATATAATGTGATGATGTTTTCTTAATGCAAATTTCACATATTTCAAATTGTCTAAAAACAGAATCCAAATTTCAGATAACACTCTCATGAATCACAACGTCACCAGTGAAAGATCCTGTCTGGCAACAGGCAACAGAGAAAACATATAAGATAACCCTTTACTGGCAGTTTAAAATTAATAGCCACATTGTTTTTGTTTTATTTTGTTTTGCTTTGCTTTGCTTTGCTTTGCTTTGCTTTGCTTTGTTTTGCTTTGCTTTGTTGTCTGTTTTTTTTTTCAGGCTTCTATATGCAGATTTGTGAAATTTTTGTTGGAGGTGCACTGAAGTGTCATAGACAGCATAAGCACAATCAACCTTTCTCAAAGAACCTCCTTAAAAGAGAAGAAAAATTCTGTCCTAATGACTGTTATAGAAAAAACTTCCAAGTTGCTTCATTTTGAAACCTGATATTTCCCACCAAAGAGAATGCCTGCACATTTTGTTTGTTTGTTTTCCTTTGGAAGTAATGAATATATGCAAAATTCTTCTAATGTTATCATTTTCACCTGAATTCACTCTTGATATCAAACAAGCTTAAAAATTGGAAATATTGCAAGTTTATTCTAGAAAAGGAAAGGACTAATCTCATAATTACACAACTGAAAGCAAGGCTACAGGAGAGAAATGAAAAGCAACAAAATATGTTATTAGATTATACCTAAAATTTGTAACTAATTTCTTCTAAGATGCTTAATGAAAATTACAGATATTAAAGAAGCCAATTAAACAGGAAGCTGTTACTAGCCTTCTGAACTCTCACCCTTATATGTGAATCTGAAAGACAGTTTAGCTAACAGGAGTAAGCATTCCAGTCCACAACTTCTTCCCAGTCAGCACACCAAGACAAAACTGTTCTCTTCTAACCTATTTTAATTCCAGACTTAATTTCTGGTCATTTCACCAGTGGACCGATAATCTGTTGTCTGACTGTCTCTTCATCTCCCTTTACTCTAAACAAAGGAAAGCAAGGAGAACACAACTCTTCCCATAGATTCTTAATCTGGCCATGCTAATTCATTCCTTTAATTAGGTTGTTCCTTCTATTTTAAGTTACTTTCTTGCTTGTCACAATGTTTTCAAGGCTATCATAATATTTTATAAGTGTTAATTCACAAGAAATATTTACTGTTTGTAGAGTTTTATCAAGAACGCATCTATGGTTTAGACAAATGTCCTGAATGTAACATCTATAGCTTCAGCTTTTAGAGTTGGATGTTATTTCAGTAGAGGACTTTCCCACCCATGCACATGTGGATGCACACTGTTGATGTTTTCTAGCCCTGCAGTCTCACTGTGGAATAAAACCACTGCTCTTGCAGATAAACAATTAAAATCAAAGAGCCTCCTTTTTAAATGCAGAAGAAAAAAAAAAAAAAAAAAGAGCAAGATTGAAAAAAAAATAGCTCTTGAAAGTTGTGAAGCATTTAGAGTAAGAAGACAGTAGAAGAGCAAAGAGATATGGATGTTTTCCTTTTCATATGCAGGGAGAGATACAGCTTCAGTTGTCAGCATGAATCAGCAGGGCACCAAGTACAGTTGTACTCAGCAAAATCTTTTTTTCTATGGAATCAACATATACATATAAATATATATATAAATATATGCAATTACCATAACTCAGAAAACAGAAAATTAAACAGACACAATATAAAATCACCTTCTGTAGCCTGTGGTTCTACCAATTTCTATTTCTGATAATAAATGTCAAGAATGCAAAACATGCTTTGCAATCTTGCAAATGTTTCTAGCTGTAGCTACTAGGAAACAGTACCTCCTATACTAGAAAGGGTATCATTATTGAGTCAGAGTTGAGGGCCAGCAGCACTGACAGCTCAGATGTCTTGGCAGTATGTAAACAGCAATAGTTTTCTGATCAAGAACTTCTGAGCTGTTTTTCTGTTGATGGTGGTGCTTTTTTGTTTTGTTTTGTCTTTCGGTTGTAGTAGCAAGCAGGTCAAGGACAATTTTCTTACACTGCAAATTTATACCACTTTTTCTGATCATTTCTTTATTGGAGGAAGCAACTGAACTGGCATTGGGTAGTAGAAAGTACCTGTGATGACAGCAACATGAATGGAAATTTTATGCACTGAATACATGCAAACTGTGGGAAAACAAATAAATCACAGAATCAAAGAATGTTAGGGATTGGAAGGGACCTTGAAAGATCATCTAGTCCAATCCCCCTGCCGGAGCAGAAACACATAAATCATGTCACACAGGAATGCGTCCAGGAGGGTTTTGAATGTCTCCAGAGAAGGAAACTCCACAAGCCCCTGGGCAGCCTGCTCCAGTGCTCTGTCACCCTCACCATAAAAAAGTTTTGTCTCACATTTAAGTGGAACCTCCTATGTTCCAGCTTGCACCCACCACCCCTTGTCCTATCATTGGATGTCACTGAGAAGTGCCTGGCTCCATCCTCCTGACACTCGCCCTTTACATAGTTATAAACATCCATAAGGTCACCCTTCAGTCTCCTCTTCTTCAAGCTAAAGAGACCCAGCTTCCTCAGCCTTTCCTCGCAAGGGAGATGCTCCACTCCCTTAATCATCCTTGTGGCTCTAAAACATATATATATGTATATATATAAAAACATATATATGTTTGTATATATAGTAGAGACATATATAGAAGTATCTCCTAACAAGACAATAGGCAACAAGGAGAACTGTTTAAAATAAAACATTTTTACTCACTTTAAAGGAAGAAACTTTTTTTTTTTTTTGCAATGTCATTTAAAAAAAAAAAAGATGCAGATCATGTATTACGCACAAATAGTTAACTATCACTACAGTCATTCACTTTCCAACAAAGTGTCAGTTCTCTCAATAAAAAAGACATTTTGTGGTATTTAATGTTCCCGATCAAGAAAAAACAACAATGATGAACCAAAAAGCAACCACAACAAAAATTGTTTGAAACAATTGATGAGCATTATTGGGCATATACTGTAAAAAGAAACATTCTATCAGTTCTTCTATCTACAGTCAGTGTAGCCATGTGTCAGATAGCGTGCTGACCAATTCTAGTTCTATCGCATGATGACAGCATGTGGAAAAAATAACGACCTCCGTAGCAACACAAATATAAAAAGT
Organism: Cygnus atratus; assembly: GCF_013377495.2. NCBI lineage: Eukaryota > Metazoa > Chordata > Aves > Anseriformes > Anatidae > Cygnus > Cygnus atratus. The sequence continues at coordinate 72,478,807 of NC_066396.1, forward strand.
TCTCCCACAATAAATCCCTTATTTCACAGAGCATTTGAACTCTGGTCTTTCACAACATCTTTGCCAGAAGCTCTGTTGTTCCTTTAGTGGTACACTGAAATTTTGTTAAAATCTTTCTTTCTAGGCTGTAAGAAAATGTGCTGCTATACTCATATGCTGAAGAATAGCACTTGGCTTTTCTGTAGTGACACTCAACGTATCTCCAGGTGCTTCACAGAACATTATTAACTCAAGACAGATTTAAGAGAGATGCTTAGGGTCATGAGGCTAGCTACTGAAAATTTCAGAAAGAAAACATGGCTTTCCAAAGTCCAGTAAAAAAATTCATGTACAAGGTCACACTGCTTCCTCCTTTTCAGTCCTCATCACAAACAGTTGTGAATTCTTTCTCTTCTACCATTGAATCAAAGTGTAAGTGATGAAAACAGCCTCCTGAATAACCAAAAGTGTCCTTTTCTTCAACAGAGCAGCACTATGAAGGTCTCAATTTGTGCCGGTGGGGATTTAGTTTGGATGTTGGGAAGAATTTCTTCACTGAAAGGGTAGTCCAGTATTGGAATGGGCTGCCCAGGGAAGTGGTGGAGTCCCCATCCCTGGAGGTATTTAAGAGATATCTGGACATGGCACCATGGTTTACTGACTCACTAGGTCATGTTGATAGTTGAATTTGATGATCTTGAAGGTCTTTTCCAACCTAGATGACTCTATGGTACTATGATTCTATAACCTGACATAAAGCTGTGTAGTAAAAATACGCATGAATTTTCTCATTTTAATCATTTCAGTACACACATCCAGCACAAAGGAATGTTATCACAAATCAGTAATGAAAGAATGAAATTGGAGAGACATTGTGAAGATGTGATCAACAATATAACAATGTCTAAAAATGAGTCACGACGGCAGATTCTTCTTCCGCTGATAAGACATAAGGTTACATGTCCAAAAGTTTATTTGTCCCTCCAGTGGCTTGTTAACAGGAAATATCTATATGGAAATAATAGTAATAATAATAATTAATAATAATAATAATAAATCACAGTGATTGTCTATGGAAAATTCAGCCACAAATTTACGGTCTTGGAAAAGCCTCTCAAATCCCACAAACACCTACAGAGAGAAAGAGCTACGGAAGACTCCTCAGTGACAACATTTAAGCAAGAGTGGTAAGTCAAAGATGCTATTTAGAATTTAAGTGTATTTAAAATTCTCACTACTTAACCATAGTTGGTTCAGAGCATGGAAGGCATCATATTTTCAGTTAGTAAACATTCACTATTTGATCCATACACACAAAATGAATCTGCAATTTATTTCAGTGGACAAAAAGATTATATGCTGTTGCCTTTTTGTTGACAGGATGATCTAAGCAAAATTACATTCAGTTGACAAAAAAAAAGAATGAATGAAACACAGTTGTAGAATAGCTTGACAAATGAATAAATAAATAAAACATCCAAAGAAGAAGAGTGGCAGTTATTGAAAGCTCCTTTTGAAAACAGAATATTTTAACTCACAGATCATTTTCACTATTCTATGGGAAGGATGTCATAAAACTCACTCAATTCAAAATATCCTTTTGGTAAGACTATTTGTATTAGTCTTCACACTGTGTAATGAGGCAGGGATGTTAAGCGTGGCCACAACAATGTTTTAACAATAATTTTTCAATGTGTACTCATTTTTATTTTTTTTCTAAGATCAAAGATCTGATATTATTTCTGTTTTAAAGATATTTTTTTTCTAAAATAAAGGACCCATTGTTATTTCTGTCCTGTTCGTCACAGCAGACGAACAACCCTGCTGCATAACTCACCTTCCCACATGCCCCTATACAAGAGGTATGAGGCTCTGAAACTTGATGGGCAAGCAAATGATGATGTGGATAAAGGTCCATCCACATTGGGGGAATTGCCCAGGGCAAGTCAACCTACACTCTGCATCACAACAACACCCACCAAGAAAAAAAGTAGTGTTATAGTCAGAGGGGACTCCCTTCTGAAAGGAACGGAGGGCCCGTTTCGTTGTCCAGACCCAACCAGTGAAGTCTACTGTCTCCCTGTGGCATGGGTAAGAGACATTGCTCAGAAAGTCACTCACCTTGTACGTCCCTCTGATTATTACCTTTTATTGGTGTTTTGTTTGTTTGTTTGTTTGTTTGTTTCAAGTTGACAGTGATGAGGTGGCAAAGAGAAATCAAAGAGCAATCAAAAGGGACTATAGGTCTTTGGTGCAACTCATTGAAGGATCAGGTGCACAGGTAGTGTTTTCCTCCATCCTTCCAGTAGCAGGGATCAACATTGAAAGGAACAGGCAGATACAGCTGATCAATACCCAACTCCAAGGCTTTGATACAATAGCCATTGATACAGTTTCAGATTTCTTGACCATGGGAAGGTCTACATGACACCAGGACTACCAACTCCTGATGGGGAGCAGCTTTCTCTGAGGGAAAAGGATTTTTGCCCAGGAGTTAGCAGAGCTGACTGGTAGGACTTTAAACTAGATTTGAAGGGGGGAAAGGGACAAAAACAGACACACCAGTGCTAAGCTATGGAACTGCATGCCAATTTTTGAGGAACTGCATGCTAGTGAGGCCCTTAAGTCTGCCCCACAGGGGGCTGAGTTGAATGAAAGATATCTGAAGTACTTCTATACATACACACACAACATGAGAAATAAGCATTTCAGCTCCCTGAAATGTTTGTATACTAATGCACGTAGCATGAGAAACAAGCAGGAGGAGTTGGAAGCCAGGGTGCAATTAGAAAACTATGATCTAACTGCTATCATGGAAACGTGGTGAAAAGGATCACAGAGCTGAAACATTGGAATGGAAGGCTACAAGCTTTACAGGAGAGACAGGCAGGGAAGGAAAGGTGGGATTGTTGCCCTCTGTGTTAAGAAATTGATAGATTGTGAAGAGTTCCCTCTAAGAAACTGCCAAGAGCAGGTTGAGAGCCTGTGAGTAAAAACTCAGGACGAGACCAAAAAACATCTTGTCATTGGAATCTACTACAGGTTGCCTGATCAAGAGGAGCAGGTAGATGAGGACTTCTTGCTCCATCTACAGGAAGCATCTTGATCACAGGCTCTCATCCTCCTGGGGGATTTCAGCCACCTGGATGTTTGTTGGGAAAGCCACGTGGCAGGCAGTAAGCAATCCAGGAGACTGCTAGAGTCCACTGACGACAACTTCCTTGTCCAGGTATTAGACAAACCAACCAGAGGAGAAGTGTTACTGGACCTGGTGCTAACCAATGTGGAAGAGCTCATTAAAGAAGTTAAGACTGGAGGAAGCCTACATTTCAGTGGCCATGTCCTGGTTGAGTTTGTGATCTTGAGGGATATGGGCCTGGCTAAGAGCAAAGTCAAGACCCTGAAATTCAGAAGAGCCAACTTCCAACTGTTCAAAGAATTAGTCAATGATATCCCATGAGACAAGGTCTTTAGGGACAGAGGATCTGATCAGAGCTGGCAACTCTTCAAGGATATTTTACTTGGAGCACAAGAGCTCTTTATTCCCATATGTAATAAATCAAGCAGGGAAGGTAGGAAACAGGCATGGTTGAATAAGAATCTGCTGGTCAAACTTATGCAAAAGAAGAAAGTGCACAGATAGTGGAAACAGAGCCACGTGCCCTGGGAAAAGTACAGAAATGTTGTCCGGATGTACAGGGATGGGATCAGGAAAGCCAAGACATTCACAGAACTAAACTTGGCAAGGGATGCAAACAATAACAGGAATGGGTTCTACAGGTACGTTGACTGCAAAAGAAAGACTAGGGAGAGTGTAGCACATCTGACAAATGAAGATGGAGAATTGGTTATGACAGACGTGGAGAAGGCAGAGGTACTTAACAACTTCATTGCCTCAGTCTTCACTAGTGGCCAGGTTTCCCACATCTCTCATGTCCCTGAACCTTTAGGTTGGAGTTGGGGGAGCAGAATCCCTCACACCATAAGCAAAGAGCAAGTTCGGGACTTCCTGATGCAACTTAACAACTACAAGTCTATGGGCCCTTATGACATGCATCCTAGGGTCCTGAGGGAATTGGCTGAAGTAGTCACCAAGACACTCTCCATCATATTTGAAAAATCATGACAGTCAGGCAAAGTCCCCGGTGACTGGAAAAAGGGAAACATCACTCCCATTTTTAAAAAGAGTGGAAAGAAAGACCCGGGTAACTAGAGACCTGTGAGCCTCACCTCCATGCCTGGGAAGATGATGGAACAAATCCTCCTGGAGGCAATGTTAAGACACCTGCAGGGCAAGGAGGTGATCCACGACAGCCAGCATGGCTTCTCCAAGGGTAAGTCATGCCTGACCAATCTGGTCACCTTCTACAATGAAGTAACTGCAATGGTTGACAAGGGAAGACTGACTGATGTCATCTACTTGGACCTCTGTAAGGCCTTTGACACGGTCCCACATGATGTCCTAATCTCTAATCTGAAATGATATGGATTTGAAGGGTGGACCATCTGGTGGGTAAGGAACTGGCTTGATGGCACTCAGAGAAGTCAATGGTTCTATGTTCAGGTGGAGACTGGTGATGAGCAGAGTCCCTCAGGGGTCTGTCTTGGGACTGGTGCTTTTCAATATCTTTATCAATGACATAGGCAATGGGATTGAGTGCACCCTCAACAAATTTACATATGACACCAAGCTGAGTGGTATGGCTGATACCAAAGACAGAAGAGATGCCATTCAAAGGGACCTGGACAGGCTGGAGAAGTGGGCCCATGTGAACCTAATCAGGTTCAACAAGTCCAACTGCAAGGTGCTGCACCTGGGTCGGGGCAATCACAGACATGAGTATAGACTAGGAGGAGAACTCATTGAGAGCAGCCCTGCAGAGAAAGACTTGGTGGTTCTGGTGGACGAAAAGCACAACACGAGCCAGCAGTGCGTGCTTGCAGCCCAGAAGGCCAACTGCATCCTGGGCTGCCTCAACAGAGTTATGGTCAGCAGGACAAGAGAAGAGATTGTCCCCCTCTACTCTGCCCTCATAAGGCCCCACCTGGAGTATTGCATTCAGGTTTGGGGACCCCAGCACAAGAAAGATGTGGACCTGTTAGAGTGAGTCCAGAGGAGGGCTACAAAGATGATCAGAAGGATGGAGGAGCACCTCTCCTATAAAGAAAGGCTGAGGGAGCTGGGGATGTTCAGCGTGGAGAAGAGAAGGCTTCGGGGAGACCTCACTGCAGCCTTTCAATATTTAAAGGGATCTTACAAAAAAGATGGAGAAGGACTCTTTACTTGGGTAGATAATGACAAGACAAAGGGTCATGGTCTTAAATTAAAGAGGATGGATTGAGAGTAGACATTAGGAGAAAATTCTTCACTGTAAGGGTAGTGAGGCACTGGAACAGGTTGCCAAGAGAAGTTGTGGATGCCCCATCCCCGAATGTGTTCAGTGCCAGGCTGGATGGGGTCTTGGCCAACCTGATCTAGTGGGTGGCATCCCTGCCCATGGCAGGGGGGTTGCAGTTGGATATCTTTAAGGTCCCTTCAAACTCAAGCCATTCCATGATTTTATGATTTCCATTTTAAACCAAAAAAAAAGGTCACTCCTTAGCTTTGGCTCCCTGGAGGTGTTTTCATAAGTTGAAGCAGCTAGATAATTAGTTGCACCTAGCCATCTGAAGCTTCTCTTTCTTTGACTTTCAAAATTCTTTAGTGAACCTAGGAATGGCATACTATACAAATCAACATACTATTTTAACACTTGTCAGTTTTATCCACGTAAGTAGAATTACCTCTCTCTTAGGCCAAATACTTTTTCACCTTTGCAGTCACTGCTGGAACAAGGCTGTTTTATCTTGTTCATTTAGCAAATTTTATAGTCCGAGGATTAATTACCACTGCATTTGTCACGCCCTTTTTCAGCAAGTCACCAATTTTGGCAAGCATTTCAACACTGCATTTTTCCCTGTATGTTAAGATTGTATTCTATCCAATGAAGAAAATGAAAATTTAAGTGTGGCGTAAAGATCTTCACATCCCTCTTCAGGTGCCATTTGTGGCTGTCCTGGTTTCAGCTAGGACAGAGTTAATTTTCCTCCTAGTAGCTGGTAGGGTGCTATGTTTTGGATTAGAATGAGAAGAGCGCTGATAACATGCTGATGTTTTAATTGTTGTAGAGCAGTGCTTACACCAAGCCAAGGACTTTTCAGCTTCTCGCTCTGTCCTGCTAGCGAGCAGACTAGGCATGCAGCAGGAGCTGGGAGGGGACAGACCCAGGACAGCTGACCCAAACTGGCCAAAGGGGTATTCCATACCATCTGATGTCATGCTGAACAATATATAGGGGTGGCTAGCCGGGGTGGGGGGGCCGGCTGCTCGGGGATAGGCTGGGCATCGGTCAACGGGTGGTGAGCAATTGCATTGTGCATCACTTGTTTCGTGCACATTATTATTAATACTATTATTATTATTATTGTTATTATTATTTTCCTGTCTTAGTAAACTGTCTTTATCTCAACTCACAGGCTTCACTTTCCCATTTCTCTCCCCCATCCCAGAGAGGGAGGGGGGAGGGTGAGCGAACGGCTGTGTGGTGTTTAGCTGCCAGCCGGGCTAAACCACAACAGTCCTTTTGGCGCCCAACGTGGGGCCCGAAGGGTTGAGATATCAACAGATTTGACCAGAGTGTGTTAAACTAAAATTGGTATAAGTATTCGACCTGCTTAATAGTTGCTAGTCACAATGTTGATTGCCTTAATCTCAAGTCTGCTGTGCCTGTTTCCCAAAATGAGTTTTATAGCACGTTACTTTCTGTATGTGCTCCCTGTCGTGCTGTTTATCCTTTCCGGGCCCTGGTTTAAGATTGTTATGGTACTGTGTGGTGTAACGATGGCTTATGAAATGATGAGATTTCTGAAGGTCATGACTCTAACCTGGTATTTGTACTCAGCACTGTCGTCGACTCTATACTTCGGAAACCATATCTCAGAAACTATTAGCAATTACACCTATTGCCTTTTTTCATCAGGGAGTCAATCCGTGGAGGGGACAGGGGAAGATATTTTTTCCTACCTGTTCACTCTCCCTTTCCCCTTCACCACCCTCTTATCCCCCGAGCTAGTTACGGTACCTCTCCAAGATGTTGAATATCCTTGGGATACTCAGACCAGCATGTTCTTGTTGTTATGTCTCCTGAATGCGCTTCAGGTTTTGTTTAAGGTTAAACAACCACTTAGGAATCTCATCCGGAGATCTGTCTTGAGGCGGGATAGTTGCGAGTGGCAGGGAGTGTGGGAGGATATGGGCAGGTTTCTAGAGCAGTGGGCACCTCCAGTGTTTTGGACATTCACCCCTGAACAACTGCAAAATCCTAAAAAACTGGTAGAATGCTTGAAAAAAAGGTGTCATGACTCTGGCAGTTCCAAAGTGACACAAATCACTGTAGCGTGCTGGGGTCTGGCTTGTGCCTATCGAGCTGCAATTGATGCTACTATCAACCTAGTGACAGACCCTGCAGCCGTTCCAGTTCCAGCTCCCGCTACCGTTCCAGTTCCAGCTCCTGCAGCCGTTCCAGCTCCAGCTCCTGCAGCCGTTCCAGTTCCAGCTCCTGCAACCATTCCAGTTCCAGCTCCCGCAGCCGTTCCAGTTCCAGCTCCCGCAGCCACTCCAGCCCCTGCAGCTGCTCCAGCTCCTGCAGCCGCTCCCACTCCTGTGGCTGGGTCAGAGAAACGAACTGTAGCAGTGCAAGTTGTCCCTGCCGAGGGTATTCCAACCCCTGTGGCAGACCCTGCGGCTGGGTCAGAGAAACAAGCCGTAGCAGTGCAAGTTGCCCTTGTAGAGGGTATTCCAACCCCTGTGGCAGACCCTGTAGCTGGGTCAGAGAAGCGAGCTGTAGCAGTGCAAGTTGCCCCTGTAGACAAGGTGAAAAAATGCTATAGAGACTCAGGTCGTTTAGAATGCAGACAGTCTTCTGCTAGGTCTAGGTATGGAGAAAATGGGGCTGGGCCATCAAATGTGCAGGAGGACGAAGATGAGGATGAGGATGTCAGAAAATCAACAGTAACTACCCGAACCCTATACCAGCGTGAGCTACGAGATGTGCGAAAAGATTTTGGTCGCTGTATAGGTGAGCAGCTTGTCACCTGGCTGCTCCGGTGCTGGGACACTGGAGCCAATTGTGTGGAATTAGAGGGCAGGGAAGCCAGGCGGCTGGGATCCCTTGCTAGAGACGCAGGCATTGACAAAGCAATTGGAGATGGAGCACGATCTCGCAGCCTCCGGAGGCGTCTCCTGTCAGCTGTGAAGGAAAGGTATCCCTTCAAGGAAGAACTTGTATGTCTACCAGGCAAGTGGACCACCATGGAGAAGGGAATTCAGTACCTGAGGGAATTAGCTGTACGGGAAGTAATTTATAAGGACCTAGACAACGCACAAATATCCACAGATCCAGATGAAGTCCAGTGTACCCGACCCATGTGGTGGAAGTTGGTACGGAGTGCACCATCATCATATGCCAGCTCATTGGCAATAATGGCCTGGAAAGAGGATGAGGAACCCACAGTGGATGAAGTGGCTAAACAACTCCGGCAGTACAAAGAAAGTCTCTCCTCTTCCCTACAGGCCTGCGTCTCGGCTGTGGAGAAACTCTCTGAAGAGTTCCACCAACTTAAAGAGAATTTATCTTCCCCCCCACCTGAACGAACCAGTGGCCACCAACTAAAGGAGAATATTTTGGAGAAACTTTCTGAAGAGGTCCACCAACTTAAAGAGAGTTTATTTTCTTCCCCACCTGTACAAACCAGTGTCTCGGCTATTAGGGGTAAACGTTCATCCGTGCAAAGAAGACAATATGGTGGGTACACACCCCGCGCCACCCTGTGGTTTTACCTACGTGACCATGGAGAGGACATGAGAAAATGGGATGGAAAATCTACTGAGACCCTAGAGGCACGGGTACGTGAGTTGCAAAAGAAAACAATCGGGAAAAAGGGGTTCTCTGAAAAGTTTGCTGCTCCAACTTCCAGCAGGCAGTCCTTTAAACACAGAAACGAAGATTCTGACCAGGACTAGAGGGGCCCTGCCTCCAGCCAGGGGGAGGAAAGGGACAATCGAGTTTATTGGACTGTGTGGATTCGATGGCCTGGCAGGTCTGACGCACAGAAGTATAAGGCTTTAGTAGACACCGGTGCACAATGTACTCTAATGCCATCAAGCTATAAAGGGCCAGAGCCCATCTGTATTTATGGCATGACAGGGGGATCCCAGCAGTTAACTGTATTGGAAGCTGAAGTGAGTCTAACCGGAAATGAGTGGCAAAAGCACCGTATTGTGACTGGCCCGGATGCTCCGTGCATCCTTGGCATAGACTATCTTAGGAGAGGATATTTCAAGGACCCAAAAGGGTTCCGCTGGGCTTTTGGCATAGCTGCCTTAGAGACAGAGGACATTAAACAGTTGTCTACCTTGCCCGGTCTCTCAGAGGACCCTTCTGTTGTGGGGTTGCTGAGGGTTGAGGAACAGCAAGTGCCAATCGCTACCACAACTGTGCACCGGCGGCAATATTGCACCAACCGAGACTCCCTGATTCCCATCCATAAGCTAATCCGTCAACTGGAGAGCCAAGGAGTGATCAGCAAGACCCATTCACCTTTTAATAGTCCCATATGGCCAGTGCGAAAGTCTAATGGTGAGTGGAGACTAACAGTGGGCTATCATGGCCTGAAAAAAGTCACGCCACCACTGAGTGCTGCAGTGCCGGACATGCTAGAACTCCAGTATGAACTGGAATCAAAGGCAGCCAAGTGGTATGCCACAATTGATATTGCTAATGCATTTTTCTCCATCCCTCTAGCAGCAGAGTGCAGGCCACAGTTTGCTTTCACTTGGAGGGGAGTCCAATATACTTGGAATCGGCTGCCCCAGGGGTGGAAACATAGCCCTACCATTTGCCATGGACTGATCCAGTCTGCGCTGGAGCAGGGGGAAGCTCCTGAACACCTGCAGTACATCAATGACATCATTGTGTGGGGTGACACTGCCGAGGAAGTTTTCGAGAAAGGGAAGAAAATAGTCCAAATCCTTCTGAAGGCCGGTTTTGCCATAAAACAAAATAAAGTTAAAGGACCTGCATGAGAGATCCAGTTTTTAGGAATAAAATGGCAAGATGGACGTCGTCAAATCCCAATGGATGTGATCAACAAAATAACAGCTGTGTCTCCACCAACTAGCAAAAAAGAAACACAAACTTTCCTAGGTGTCGTGGGGTTTTGGAGAATGCATATTCCAAATTACAGTCTGATTGTAAACCCGCTCTACCAAGTAACCTCTAAGAAGAATGCTTTTGAATGGGGCCCTGAGCAATGACAAGCCTTTGAACAAATTAAGCAGGAAATAGTTCATGCAGTAGCCCTTGGGCCAGTCTGAACAGGACCAGATGTAAAGAATGTGCTCTACACCGCAGCCGGGGAGAATGGTCCCACCTGGAGCCTCTAGCAGAAAGAACCAGGGGAAACTCGAGGTCGACCCCTGGGGTTTTGGAGTCGGGGATACAGAGGATCTGAGGCCCGCTATACTCCAACCGAAAAGGAGATATTGGCAGTATATGAAGGAGTTCGATCTGCTTCGGAAGTGGTCGGTACTGAAGCGCAGCTCCTCCTGGCACCCCGACTGCCGGTACTAGGTTGGATGTTCAAAGGAAAGGTCCCCTCTACACATCATGCAACTGATGCTACATGGAGCAAGTGGGTTGCACTGATTACTCAGCGGGCTCGAATAGGAAACCCCAGTCGCCCAGGAATCCTGGAAGTGATTATGGACTGGCCAGAAGTACTTTGGGATATCATCAGAGGAGGAGGTGGTCCGTGCTGAAGAAGCCCCACTGTACAACAAGCTACCAGAAAATGAGAAGAAATATGCCCTGTTCACTGATGGGTCCTGTCGTATGGTGGGAAAGCATCGGAGATGGAAAGCTGCTGTATGGAGTCCTACACGACGAGTTGCAGAAGCTGCTGAGGGAGAAGGTGAATCGAGTCAGTTTGCAGAAGTGAAAGCCGTTCAGCTGGCCTTAGATATTGCTGAACGAGAAAAGTGGCCAGTTCTCTATCTCTATACTGATTCATGGATGGTAGCAAATGCCCTGTGGGGGTGGCTACAGCAATGGAAGCAGAACAACTGGGAACGCCGGGGCAAACCCATCTGGGCTGCTGCATTGTGGCAAGATATTGCTGCCCGGGTAGAGAACCTGGTTGTAAAGGTACGCCATGTAGATGCCCATGTGCCCAAGAATCGGGCCACTGAAGAACATCAAAACAACCAGCAGGTGGATCAGGCTGCTAAGATTGAAGTGGCTCAGGTGGACCTGGACTGGCAACATAAAGGTGAATTATTTATAGCCCGATGGGCCCATGACACCTCAGGCCATCAAGGTAGAGATGCAACATACAGATGGGCTCGTGACCGAGGGGTGGACCTGACCATGGACACTATAGCACAGGTTATTCATGATTGTGAAACATGTGCTGCAATCAAGCAAGCCAAACGGTCAAAGCCTCTTTGGTATGGAGGACGATGCCTGAAATACAAATATGGAGAGGCCTGGCAGATTGATTACATCACACTCCCTCAAACCCGCAACGGCAAGCGCCACATACTTACAATGGTGGAAGCAACCACCGGATGGCTGGAAACATACCCTGTGCCCCATGCCACCGCCCGGAACGCTATCCTGGGCCTTGAAAAGCAAGTCCTATGGCGACATGGCACCCCAGAAAGAATTGAGTCAGACAATGGGACTCATTTCCGAAACAACCTTATAGACACTTGGGCCAAAGAACATGGTATTGAGTGGGTGTATCACATCCCCTATCATGCACCAGCCTCCGGGAAAGTTGAACGATACAATGGACTGTTAAAGACTACACTGAAAGCAATGGGTGCTGGGACATTCAAAAATTGGGATACACATTTGGCAAAGGCCACCTGGTTAGTCAATACTAGAGGATCTGCCAACCGAGCTGGACCTGCCCAGTCAAACCTGTTACGCACTGTAGAAGGGGATAAAGTTCCTGTAGTGCACGTAAGAAACATGCTGGGTAAGACAGTCTGGGCTACTCCTGCCTCAGGAAAAGGCAAACCCATTCATGGGATTGCTTTTGCTCAGGGACCCGGATGCACTTGGTGGGTAATGCAAAAGAATGGGGATGTCCGGTGTGTACTTCAAGGGGACCTAATACTGGGTGAGAATAGCCCATGAGTTGAATTGCAGTATGTTAATTATCATATAACACTGTATGTCATCACTACCATGATTGCTATATATCATAGATGAAAATGGTGATTAATTAGAAGGTATTGGAAAGAGTGTAACCTGAGCATGACATAAATGGTATGGAATAAGGGGTGGATATCTGTCCTGGTTTCAGCTAGGACAGAGATAATTTTCCTCCTAGTAGCTGGTAGGGTGCTATGTTTTAGATTAGGATGAGAAGAGCGCTGATAACATGCTGATGTTTTAATTGTTGTAGAGCAGTGCTTACACCAAGCCAAGGACTTTTCAGCTTCTCGCTCTGTCCTGCTAGCGAGCAGGCTGGGGGTGCAGCAGGAGCTGGGAGGGGACAGACCCAGGACAGCTGACCCAAACTGGCCAAAGGGGTATTCCATACCATCTGACGTCATGCTGAACAATATATAGGGGTGGCTAGCCGGGGTGGGGGGGGCGGCTGCTCGGGGATAGGCTGGGCATCGGTCAACGGGTGGTGAGCAATTGCATTGTGCATCACTTGTTTCGTACACATTATTATTAATACTATTATTATTATTATTATTATTGTTATTATTATTTTCCTGTCTTAATAAACCATCTTTATCTCAACTCACAGGCTTCACTTTCCCGTTTCTCTCCCCTATCCCAGAGAGGGAGGGGGGAGGGTGAGCGAACGGCTGTGTGGTGCTTAGCTGCCAGCCAGGCTAAACCACAACAGTGGCGTAATGACCACAAGGACACCAGGGTTCTTTAAGGATACATAACTTCTATGTCTTTTTTGATGACAATAACTTCAACAACTTATTGAGGACATAACTTCAACTCTCATGTTGAGGACAGGCTTCCTTCTTATACCCTTTTCTCTACAGCAGTACTTTTCCAGTAACTATCCATTGGTCAACAGCTTTGCCCAGTAACAGCAAACACCCAGAAACTTCCATGTCTTAATGGCTGGAGAACAAGCAGTCCGAGACAGCAAGGCATCTCCTGAATCACTCTTCTTTGTTCCTTCTAAACTTTTTACATTCCTCATGGCCTCATCGTTAAGAGTCCGATGTTATCACCAACCATGGGGCTTGTCGACCCCCATGGCCACACTCCCACACTTAAGAATACCTTTTCAAAATGCAGCACCAGTCCTGTAGCCTCCACTCAGAGTTCTGAAATCAATGAATCTTGTGTCTGAGTGAAATATACCAAAATAAGGCCTTGCAAAATGGATATAAATCAAATACCCTCTTTAAGATTGTTCTGAAGATGTTTATTGTAGGTATAGCCAATCCATAGCTGTGGTTCTAATTACAGAAAATAAATAAATAAATAAGTAGAGGGAAGAAGTTTGAAATATGTCTCTGAAAACCCTTATAAAAATAGAAACCGGTTAAGCTTCTGGTAGTAAGTCTACAACCAGGCAACTTTTTCCCAGAAACTGTCATATTCATTGTGACCACTAGGGACACGTGGCACATCTATTGACAGAAGTAGTTTGGGCATGGCGCTCTGACTTGCTCTACTGCTAGATACCGGCCTCACGCTGATTCTGCTTGTAGTAAGGTAACCGTGGCAGCCTGATAATTTGGGAAGGCCTGACATCATACCGAAGAGCACAGAAAACAGGGATTACACATATCAAAAAGTAAAGCTATTTTAAAACTGGGGGGAAGCAAACAAAGACAAACAAACAAACAAAAAAGACAAGGTATTCATTTTCAGTGGAAAAAAAAAAAAAAAAAAAAAGGATGTTGGTCTTTTTGGTGATGAAATCAACAGTAGTGTTCTGTCTTAGTACATTTTGAGGTTCTTTAACAGATTATTTCATAGTTTCCTTTAAAAATGATAAAACAAATACATGTGGCCAATGACTAAAAGTATGTGAACCTTGGATTATGTAACTTCCATGAGCAGAAAAATCCTGGGTAGCTGCATTATTGAAATTAGAAATGAGGATCTATATTGCAGCTGATTCAGCATTGCCATGTTATTCATCCTTCATGAGAGTTAACTGACAGCAAAGACTCCTCTCTTCCACAGACTCTTTCTTCCACAGACATTGCACATATTCTCTAGATTATTTCTGGATGTCACCTGATTCTTGTGAGGCATTACTTTCTGATGCCAGTGTATCATTATTTTGCTATCCCAAGCTCATATGAAATAGAGATACACAGTATCACATTGAAATATTTCCTAAAGAACTATTCAAACAGCTCACAAATGCTGAGAAAATATATCTTTTTTTCCCATTCCTGTAAACCTCAGAGACGGTTATTTTTCTGTGTCCTCACAGTTGTGTTTTACTTAAAGAAACATGAATTTATTACCTGTAAAACTACCAGCTAGAGCCAAGTGCAATGTTGCATTAGTGATGTGAAAGTTTCCTAGGCAATTCTGCCAAAGTACCATGATAATCCCAACCACCTGTTATTGTGCCTGGAGCTTTAAATGAGCCAAAAGCCTTAGCCATGCCAGGTAGCACATTCATTCTGAGGTAGGAGCAGAAGTCTAATGTAGAGGATTCCCATAAACTTTATTTGGCTCCATAAGGGAAAACAGCCAAAACAGAGAAATAAGCAAAATATATTAATAAATAAAACTCTCCTACACAACAGAAAAGTCTGGATATACTATAGGAAGCCTTAAAAGTATGTCCAATATAAATTAATAAGAAGCTGGCATAAAAACTGTGAAATTTTACTACATCTAGTCAAATGCATGCAAAAATTACTTAGGAACACCAAAGAGTGTTACAGATATTTGGGAGGGTACAAGACATGATTCTTTAAATTATCAGTCAAAAATTATCCTTTAAAATGCTGGTTGATTATTTGAATAAAAAAATTTAAAAAATAAAAAATAAAGAAAATGCTTTCTTCCAGTCATCTTCCTGTCCATTCTTACCACAAAACTATAATGTTCCACTAATCATGCAGAAAAAGAACAAAAAATAAAAATACAGAAAACACAGATATACAGTGTTTAGACGGATATTACTCTTTGTGTAATATCTTCAAACATAACCGAGCTGACTGCATGAGCTTGCAGATGAGCTTTACATTGTGGTATTCTTAATGTATTTTGGGGACATAGAGGTTATGCTTAGTTTTACCTGATTTTTGTGAGAAACAAATGCAAGACGTAAATTGCAAATGCTTATGCATATTCTAAAAACAGGCAGCATTTTGTGTGTCACAATAAGCACAGATTAAAAGCAACTTGATAAACTGCAATTAGTGACTGTCATGGATAACCTAGTAAACACAGAGAATAAAAGTAAATGAAAGTACCAACAAGAAGAATTGGTTCTTCAGAGAAGGCTGCATTTAAAAAAAAAAAAAAAAAAAGAGTAAAATAATAAATGACACAGATTAAGAATGCTGTGATAAAAGTGAATGAAAAGTAAAGCACAGGGTGAAATGATGAATAATAAAAGATTTTACAAACATTTGAAGGGAAGAAGTTGGTTAGAAAGGCTGTGGATTGCTTGAGGTAAGCTGGGGGAACAAAGTGCCAGAAAATGTAAATATTGCTGGGATAGCAAGTGCCAGAATGAAAAAGAGATTTTCAAGGTGAAGGGAAATAACTCCTAAAAACTGTAGAGTGTACCAGAACAAATGTGAAAACAAGAAAGGAAACATCTGAGGTAACCAAAAATACAGACTGTCTCAAAAACTAGGAGACATAACATCCCAAAACTACAAAATGAAGACCAGGTGAGAGAAACAAAATAAAACAAAAAAAGAGAGAAAGAATTACTGATCTTATGCTTATATACTGTCATAAAAGGCATGGTAATGTTCTCCATATAAGAATGCCTGCATCTGGAAATGTGGTGACTTAAAGAAATACAGACAATCAAAATTTTGGCTTTTTCATATAACAAATTCAGGAGGATATTATTAAAGATGAAAGAGCAAATTAAAAGAAGATAAAATAATGAATTAGAACAGACTTGTATTTGGTTGATCTATACTAAAGTAACTACCTACAAATCTACAAAGCCATTCTGATTTATTTAGAGAATAAATTCATTACTCAGAATATAAAAATCTTAGAATATAAAATATTCTAATATTTTATATGTAAATAAATAAAAATATAGAATATGTATAAATATATATATATATATAGAATATAAAAATTTCAGAATATAAAAATTTAGACTCAAAACAGCTTAATTCCCCTGACATTACATTGTCGAGATGTAATGTCTCAGTTTCACATTAGGGAAAGGGAAATCACAAAAAGCATGACAAAATGCTCCTCCATTGTTTCTAACTGCACACAGAGCCTCCTGAGTAGTAAGGATTTCCATTCTGATCAGAGGTGAGATATGAGTTATTCAGTGTATTTGGGAATAAATAGCAGGGGGTGAAAAAAACTTTTGTAGTACTAGCACAACATACTGTTTCAAAATGGTGAGCTCCTAGAGGGGCTGACTAGGATAAGTACTGGCATTGTGAAAGAAACACATCTTAATAAATGACCTCTGTACAGAAGAAATGTGTTGCACCAGGATAGACTTTTTTTCATGAGAATATACTGTATTAAGGGTAATTCAATTTAAGATTCAAGAGGTTTATTCTCTTACAACAAATTCTTTCCTCGTCAGGAGAACCTATTGTTATAATTACAATTAGACTTCTGTATCACATCGTTCATTCATATTTTCAGCTGAATTTCAAGCCAAACCAGTCCAGGATTTTTAAGGATTCATATTAATTCAACTCTAATAGTTATTTGCAGTGGCAAAGAAATGTTACAGCACCCACTAGTGCCACTGTGGGTAAGGTGGTGTATCAGTTCATTTCCCTACATTTTGAAAGGAAGGTTTTTGCTTGTTTGTTTGTTTATTTTTTGTCTTGTGGTCAGGAAAGCCCAGTGTAAATGATTTTCTATCAATAACTGTCCCATATATATTTTACACACATGCACTCACACATTTATTCGGGGTGGGGAGTTCAAAATTCAGGTGTTTGAAGGCCCAGAGATGGCAGAGCAGGCATTTTTATTGCAGTGAAGATTCAGCACTGTGACACAGCTCCAAGGCTCAAAAACTAAGGACCCTCTGAACATCCTTTCCCAGGCTTCTTCATAAACAAGAGAGAAAAGAGTTCAAGGAACTGTGTATTCCATTTTACAAAAATAAAGTTTTTGTTCTTGTTGTTGTTTGTTTGTTTGTTTTTTAATTTAAGGTAAATTTCATCTCCTTTCAAAATGTTGGCTTTCACCACAACTTTCTGCCACTGTGTTTTGTATGAAAATATCTCATCCTTCCCTGTTCCTTTTCCAGGAGTTGGGCAGTGCTTTAATCCTCATGTTTATGAATTTATTAATCAATCATTTGGTGTTAGGAAAAACAAATGCTAGGAAATGCTAGAATCAAAGCTGACCATTGTCTTACCTCTGGTCCTGTCATGAAACACTTCTTGCCATGCACTTTGATGGAATAACTTGAAGAATCAGTTCCAGAAGGAAGAACAAGAGGTTTTAAATCCAGGAATTAAATGAGTAATGGTTACATCTGAGAGTTCTAGAACTGATTGGTGTGCACAGTGAAGTAATAATAAGAGATATGTAGCCTTTAGTCTTTTCAGGACATTCCTAAATACACCAAAGGGTGCACTGGCAAATGCTGTTGTTAGCTGCTTTGTGCTTTTTGTTTGGCTGGGTTGGTTTCAGTTTGTTTTCTTTTGTTTTAAATATTCTGAATTTGATTTAATGGAATATTCTTCTCCTTTACATTTCATTTTTCATGGAAATAGCTCTCAAAATCCAGATGTAATTCAAGGTGCCAAGAACATGATGCCGCTCAGTCCCTCCTCAGACTCCAGTTGTTCACCTCTGCTCCCCATGAAGCTTCTCAAAGACAGGTGGATATCTACAATGTGTGTCATGATTTCAGTGGCTTACTTTTTCTATAGCTTGTATGATAGTAATACTTGAAAAGTGTCAATTCAACCCAACAAAATTACCCAATTTCTGCTGTTTTTACCAGTAAATTTAAAGTAAGTCACATATATCCTGGTATGCCTACTTTGCTGCTAAATAAATCTGGAATTTCTAACATAAAAATATGCATTGATTTAATTAAAATTAAAGTACAATATACAGGAAATAAACCAGGTGGAAAATGTTACTACAAGAAAACAAAATCTTCATTTTTAGAACTTATAACACAGGATTTTTTAAACTCACTATTCTGTTCTGATACCTTAAATATAATATTGTATACCCAAATATATGCCAACCTGAATTACTCCAAATTTTCATGGAAAACATAGAAATACAGAATTTGTAGGGATCCAAGAAAGACATACTTCTGTTCTGAGACAAAATTAGATATGACTAAAATAATCTTTCACAATCAGTTCTGCCATCTGAGTCATTTTCCCTTTAAGAATGCCTTAGAGTTGCTTTTCCTTTCTGGGCTTTAGAAATAAATAAATAAAGTGCAGAGAGACATAAAGTATTGGAAGAAAAATACATTCCCCAATTTTTAATAGAGAATAAAGAAAAGATAAGAACATAGATTTGATGCAAATACTTTGTTTATTTTACATGCCTTTCAAACAAACGATGGGGCTGGGGTGAAACCCAAATTACCTATTTAAGGAGAACTCTCTAGGTAGTCAATCAGCTACAAAAATCTTACAGATTTGGAAGAAATAGAGCCAGGGTAACATAAGTAGCTTAAAGAGAAAATATGTAATTTTCATTTTAGAATTTTCCACATATTAGAGATTAGATCTTTATATCCCAAAACTCTAATATTCTAGAACCCACATTATAAGCTTATTTATAGATGAGAGGTTAACCTTTGGAGGCAGATACTTATGGGAGGAGAAATCAAGATTATTTGATGTATTCAGTGAAAGAACACTTAGCTATGTAAAGACAGTAGGAAAAAAAAAAAAAAGAATATTACCTAATATATTATAATATGGCTATTACTCTTTAGCAATGATGAGCCAGGAGCAACAAAAGCACATATACAGGCCTAGCTCCAGAATGCTGCAATGTAACTTGAACTATATACAGTAAAACATGAAGGAAATGAGAGAGAGCATACTTATAAAACTTCTGAGATGTAGAACTTAAGCATTTTCTTGTTATATATTTAACATCTACATACACACGTATTTACAAATTAAAAGTGTGCATTCAGATAATATATAGATTGTGAAAGAGTGCAACTATTCTAAAAGAGATAACTATATGAAATTAATTAGTAAAGAGTTTGTAGATGGAGTCAATTCAAGTAGGAATTTTCTTTGTTTAACGCAACTTTGAAAAAGTTCTGCCCAAATACTGCAATTTTGTCAGAACCACTGAAACTAACATAGAAGAGGTACATTCATACATAGTGCTTTCTTTATAATTAAGCTTTTCACTTGCCATTTTTTCTCAGTTGCCTTCTTGGTATGAAAAATCAAAGTCCAAGATACATCAGCTCTGTCCACCTCCTGCGTGATTTAGGACAGTGACAAACTCCAAGGAGTTTTCCAGTTCCCCCACTTGGTGGTCAGCAAAGCCACCCCAGAGGGACAGATTCACAGGCATGAGGGCACTTCCAGGTCCTAGACACGTCAGTGCAGCAGGACTCAGAGACATAGCAACACAAGTACTCTTCCATTCCCAGGTGGAAGTGCTCGTCCTAGTTTTTAGATATTTTTCCTTTCTGAAAACAAAACATATTTCAGGTTAAAGGTCCTTGAATTAGGTTAGTGCAGTGAGCAAAACAGTAATAAATGTTAAGTCATGTCAGAGACATCCACATGTGTATGTCCTAATTACTGTGCACACTGCTCTTTGGAGCCCCACATTTAGCAAAGCTAGTATGGTTTAGTACCTCAGTAATGCAGAAACCAATTACCAGAGACAATTTTATGTATTGACAACACTGATCTTGCCCTCCCCACATACAATATTTAACCTGGAACTGATGACTTTCTCAACTATCTCAAATATAGATTAATAAATGAACACAACTGTTTAGTTTCAACTTACAATTTTGTTATTTTATTACTTTTTCTTCAAAGATTATACAGAGATATAATCACAGAATAACTGCATAGCTAGACAGGTTCTCGAGGACTGTGGTAAAGTTTAACTATTAGAGCACAAAACAGAAAGGAACACAATGCTTTCCACCTAAGTAAGTAAAAAAGTAAGTAACACACTTTAGTGGAATGTCATACAAGAACTAGAGCAAAAAATTTTTGCAGTGACTCAGAGGTTACAAAGAATAAAGTCTTTCCATAACTCCGCATAATCAAAAAAAAAAAAAAGTTCTACTCTATACTTAAAGGGAAGATTAGCTGGCCATATATAGGATACCATCATCTTGCTTTTTCTCTCCCAGCTGTAGCATAAGAGTAATGAGACATTGGAGCTAAAAGGCAAAGAATTGGTATAGATTATTGCTCTGACTTTCACCAGAAACTAAGATATGGATCAGAGGGTTTTGTCTGAATCATTAGAGTCACAAGAACTTGATATAAAGTTTAGATATCTTGACACCCATACAGAAATGAGCAATTTTAAACTGTTGGTTTTGTTTCTATCCCGCTTATACTATGATCAATGAGCTTTAAGACCTTTCTTTTCATATGTATACTGTTAGTATACACATCTGTAATTGCCTATAAAGACAATGGTCTTTCATTTTTCTTAAATTTGCACACTGTTAAAATCAACTTAATAGGAGATATAAGACGAACTCACTGATTATAAAAAAGTAGTTTTTATAAGTTCAATGTGCTGTCAGATCCATTTTTGGATGATGACATAATAAGTTTTTAGTATTTATATTTCAGAATTTGAAATCTTTTTAATTTGACTTTTTTGAATGGATCATATATATATATGATAACCTTTTTAGTGTTCTTCAAGTGTCTTGATTTTTTTTTTCCCAACAATATTGCCTAATTGGTAATAAAAATGTTGACTGCAGTAATGGTCACATTATTTGGATGACAGTCAGACTTCATATTCTGTAAAAGATTCCTATAAAATAATGTTATATGCAGACATGCATTTCATTGTATTCATGGTAGTTTACATAAGTAGCAGAATTCAGTATAACTTCTGTTGTTATTTTGGCTCATAGATTTAAAATACAGGCATAAATACAGATTAATGAAATTTAGTTTTGTCTTTTTTAACAGGATAATGGATACCAGACATCACAATAGAAATCAAAGACCAAACTCAAAAAAAAAATACTACTACATTGAACATAAGTCAGACTTACTCTTTAATCAATCAGCATCAAATTAGCAGCTCAAAACACATACAATTATTTAGAATGACAAATCACAAGTAACAAAACCAACAAGAAACAAACAAACAAACAAACAAACAAACAAAAATAAATAAATAAAAGGACCACAATGGTACAAAATCTGGTTAAACACAGCCAGTCAGGAATTCAAAGCTACAAGAGTATATACTATCCCATTTACACCATATAGCACCTCAAAACCTCAGAAGATATAATTTCAATAGATGTCTGTAACATTTCATTGGTTTAGAATAAGTTTAAAAAGAGGTTGAGCTAAATATCAGAACAATGACAGCATCATGCACAGTGCCCTGCCAGTTGTGACTTTTATTCTGATACAATAGGAAATTGGTGATGTATCAATGATAATATGGAGAGAGAAAATGATGAGCCCTCAGATCCAACTCTATTTAGACATTTTAAAACTCCAATCAAGCTTCTCAAACTGCACCCAGATATCTGTCAGCAGATGAGATAACAGAGCAAACTGCTTGCCATCCTGACAGCACGCTAAACAAATTGAGTGATGTGTTCAGCACCAGCCTCCTCTTCTGAATGAACTCAAGACACAGGCTCAAACAGAGCACATTAAGGTAATTTAATTTTCAGGAAGAAAAGTTCACAACCTCTTACCCAAGCACAGATGGCCAAACAGCTGACCTTGATGCTAAACTAATTCAGTAATGTAAACACAAGAGGTGACCTGAAACCACTCTTAAACTCCAGACTAGGCAACTCTTTAAGTCATTGGGAATCTTGGTCCTTATACAACAGTTCTGTGCAGAGAGCAGGTAAACTGTTGTTACCGAAAGAGTACCTAGTTCCTAGCTCTACTCACAGCCTCAGTCTTTTGCCTACATGGTTTGACTTACATGAGTCTTGATTTTGTATATCATATACCTGCTAGTCATGCCCTACTCTCGTCCTAGGCTAGAGCTTTTTCAATTGTAATAGAAAGGTAAACGTGATGTAATGGTGTGATTGCAGGCACTTTTCAGCACTGCTGGGGGCAGCACAGCAATATTTGCAACCCACCCCACATTATGCTTTACCACTGAAAGAAGTAAAGACAGTATTGCCTGCATGAGGATTTAGCAGTGACTGAATGGACATTCAGGATTCTAAATTATTATTTATTTACTTCAAAGTGATCCTGCCACAAGAGTTTTAGGCAGAACTTAATTACAGTATCATTGCCTGAGCCAGGCTTGATTTTGTATACATGAGAATTCAGTTCTTAAAGCTCACAAGCTTAATCTTGTGCTGCAGTCACACTGACCTTCTTTCCATGGTTGCTGAAAGCTCCTTGTTATTCTCAAATACTAATGAAAGCCTTTAGAACTGCATCATTCATGGAGACAAATAAACCAAAAAAAAAAAATGAGGATGCTGGAGTTATACTAAAGAGATAATTTTCAAAACAATATGTCTTTAATCTTCCAGCATAACATCATCATATCATGATTGCCTTAAAGAGAAATTCTGACTCTCTCTTCCTCACCTACAACATTTTTCTCCTACTTGTTTTTGTATTATTATACACTACAGAGTTTCCTGAACCTACCCTAAAGCACTCAACCCCATCCATAAGCTTCTGAAGTGAAAGAATATCTGTTCTAGACTACAGTGGTTTCCAGACTCACCAGTCAAGTAATGCAAACCACACCAGTATGGAAAGAGATATAATCAATGCACGAAGTAATTGGACCATTGTGTAATGAGAGTGAAGTAACCCAACGACCGTGGGGTGAATACACAGGTTTATATGATTGTCCTCGTCATTTATAGAGAACTAGATACTTGTATATACATACTATCCGGGTAGAAGTCTAACATGCATATTTTTTGGACCTCTGAGATACTCACAGGAACAAACCAAAAAGTTGCTGTACTCAATTCCTTTGGCCTGAGATGTCTTTCATTAAACACAGTTCTCACTACCACTGTTTATGTTTGAGAAGCCCAGTAAAGTTCATTAAGTCAGCTGTTGAATATAAATACATCATTAAGTGACTAAAGGTTATATAAAGGTGCTGTTTACCAACTAAGTAGCTCAGAGATGCATTTCTGTTCATTGCTGCTAGCAAAAATCCATGCTAAATGAGTATTGTCTGCTAAAGATTATCGTTGCCTTTGTTACTGTGGCTGCCAACAAGAGTGAGAGACTGATCAAGCATGTGCCAGGTTCACAAAGGACCTTCTGGAAGAAAAGATGGTTCCATGAAAAGACCTTGACTGAAGTATCCTTGTCCATGCAATATCATCACTGGCCTTGGCTGGCCTCTGTCAGAGCTTTCTTCTCTCCTCCTTTCTTTTTTTTTCTCCAGCAAACTATGCATTGCCTTCTCATCAGGGACATTTTTCTGGAAAGAAAGATTTTCACAGAATCACAGAATGGCTTGAGTTTGAAGGGACCTTAAAGATATCCAACTGCAACCCCCCTGCCATGGGCAGGGATGCCACCCACTAGATCAGGTTGGCCAAGACCCCATCCAGCCTGGCACTGAACACATTCGGGGATGGGGCATCCACAACTTCTCTTGGCAACCTGTTCCAGTGCCTCACTACCCTTACAGTGAAGAATTTTCTCCTAATGTCTACTCTCAATCCATCCTCTTTAATTTAAGACCATGACCCTTTGTCTTGTCATTATCTACCCAAGTAAAGAGTCCTTCTCCATCTTTTTTGTAAGATCCCTTTAAATATTGAAAGGCTGCAGTGAGGTCTCCCCGAAGCCTTCTCTTCTCCACGCTGAACATCCCCAGCTCCCTCAGCCTTTCTTTATAGGAGAGGTGCTCCTCCATCCTTCTGATCATCTTTGTAGCCCTCCTCTGGACTCACTCTAACAGGTCCACATCTTTCTTGTGCTGGGGTCCCCAAACCTGAATGCAATACTCCAGGTGGGGCCTTATGAGGGCAGAGTAGAGAGGGACAATCTCTTCTCTTGACCTGCTGACCATAACTCTGTTGAGGCAGCCCAGGATGCAGTTGGCCTTCTGGGCTGCAAGCACGCACTGCTGGCTCGTGTTGTGCTTTTCGTCCACCAGAACCACCAAGTCTTTCTCTGCAGGGCTGCTCTCAATGAGTTCTCCTCCTAGTCTATACTCATGTCTGTGATTGCCCCGACCCAGGTGCAGCACCTTGCAGTTGGACTTGTTGAACCTGATTAGGTTCACATGGGCCCACTTCTCCAGCCTGTCCAGGTCCCTTTGAATGGCACCTCTTCTTTTTCTTCCTTTTTTTTTCTTCCTTTTTGGTTTTTCAACATTTATACAGAGACAGATATTTTATCCAAACACTTTCTCACTATTTTTCAGAATTTCTAAAAGTCATTTCTTTTCCTGACTATTTTTCTATTTGTCTGTAGCTTCCTACTAGCTTTTAAATATTGATGCCTACTAGTTAGTATGGGTGTTCTGCCCTTGAAAAGCAGGCCAAAGCAGGCAGTGTTCATCAGTCAGGAAACTGCCATCAGGAAATGCCAATATTGCCACATAAGTCCCCTCTTGCTCAGAAAACAAATCATGACCTGGGAGGCTTAGGTGAAACCCAGATGGCTTTCAAGAGAAAAGAGACCAAGCATCTCTTCTGGCAGAGCACAACACCTGTACTGCTGGAGTAGCCAGCTTTCCATTTTTTTGTCCATGCAACAGCGACTACCTGCACCTATACAACTGGCAGGGCACACTGCCCATGGGCATCTGTGTCCACAACGGGGCAGTGCTCACTCTCATTTAGTGTGACTAACTCACTCTCATTTACCGTGACTAACAATTATAGACATGGCAAATCTAGAGGTCCTTGGTCAGTTTCCCTGTGGTCCAGCCTCCAAGCTCCTTACCACTCTCCTCTTTGGAAGCTGGACCTCATGGTTAAGACATGGTATATTGTCACAGCACTAAACTAAGAGGTGAAGAGAGTCATAAGAAAACCCCGTCCTCAAAGTTTTTACAATTAGCACGATATTTTGCTTCAGCATTTAACTCATCAGTGACAATAAAATTCACAATTACTCAGCTGGTTACCAGCAAGATCCTTGGCATAACGACATAATTTGCACCCAGGTCAGATGAAGATCAGTACCAAGAACTTAAACAAATTGAAGTCCATCACACCAATTTGGTATAAATAATACGGAAATTTAAAGGAAAGAAGCAAAGACTCTGAAATAGAAGATAAGTACTGAACATAATGGATCAAACCAGTTATATCATGAAATCAAATCAAAACTGTTTAATGGGTCACATTTAAAACTAAACATCAGTGTGCTGCAATTCAAGATAATTCACAGTTCTCCCCTGACAGACTACGTGTTCAAAGCTGTACACTTAATAGGGTCTCACAACAACCTAACAACCAGACCATTGCCCTATAATTTAACCAAATTACAAGGATGCAGATGGACCCTGTCCATTCTGCAGTATTTATTGATTGCACTGAGGTTTCTGAATTGAACACAATGCTCAAATAAACATCACAAGAATCACCGTTTGATTAGTTACATTACTTGCCTCCTTAATCTGCAGTCTGGCTTCACATTTTCTTTCTAAGATTCATAATGCACATTATAAATCAAAAGATTCTCCTTTGAATACATTAAACAGATATTATAAATACCACTTCTCTGCTTCTCTTGTCAAATGGTCTTCGGTGTGCAGACAAGAGATTTTAGACTTGGATAAAAGAAATTAGAGAGACGTTGGGTATAGAATTTCAGAGACTGCATCTCCGCAAACAGCTGAAGGGGAATGGTTCTCTCTTCAAATATTTCCCATTCCAGAGAACTCTCTGGAGTCCCATTTACTCCTGACTGTTTAGAAAAGGCTTAAAAACAGTAGTTAGTAGTCTTCTTCCATTCCAGCGTTGGAAGGAGACTAAATTTTTGCCTTAGCACATAACTTCGTGTTATGCCACATAAACAGACCCATTAGAAAGGAGATGAGTGAGAAATAAGATGGCGTTTTGACACTGCATTTGTTTTCCTGCAATTACTGAGGCTTTCAGTAGATTTTAACAGAGAAAATGTAGAACAGGGCTGCCAACTGGCTGGCGATGCTATGTGTCTGTGCATGAGGCAGTATGAGAGTTAAGTTCTGGCTGGGAGGATCCTGGTGACTGCTGAAGGATGAAGGCAAGGACAAAAAGACTCTTCACAGAGGGGCTGTTTTGGCAGCCCTAGAAGCACAGTTTCTCTACAAGCAATTAAAGACAGACCAGAGACTGAAAAAGCATATAAGGTCTAGGTTTGTTTTTGCTCTCCCCTTTTTTTCCAGGATCTTTAATATGATTGTTAAATACTCACTCCTTTGATTGTTTTCCCTGAACTCTCAGTCCCACACCTCACTGGTATTTCTTGACAAGCTCTCTTTTGATGATAGTTAACTGACAATCTTGTTTTGAGACTTGATCAGAAAGTTTAATTTTGAAACATCACAGAAGATGAAGTGGTCAGGCATACAACATTCAAAATATAATTTCATATAAACTTATGCAAAAATCAGGTCTTTATTTGCATAAAATGTGAAATAAATAAAAGTGCAAACAATGTACATTTGTATTGCAAACAGATCATTTAGCTTTACCAATGACTACTACCTGACTCTTGCAGCAGAAAGAAAATCTAGCTGGTCACAACTGCAGAAATACAATAAATCTTATTCTTGCATCAAAAGCCATCAAAGCTATTACTGACAACATTATATGATAAATTTTCAGAAGCATGTGTAGGATTTTAGATAGACAAGCATCTTTATTTGTTGTGAAGGAACCTCTGTATATATATTCCTAAGCACCAGGCAGAAAATAGATACCCTATACTTCCCAAATCATATCACTCATTTTCCACAGAAGTCACTATCCTTGCTACTCATCTATTCTGTGGACATATTTCAATCTGTTAATCACAACACCTGACTACATTCCTTTTCAAATATTAATGTTATCTGTTTCCCCTCATGTGTGAGCTATTTAGAAGTACAACAAAAACTATAATGCAAAAACTTAAGTAAAGAAAAGGATATTTAATGTTGCTTGATTTTATGTAATTTTGTCTCAGAATTTTATCTGACGAAAAAGCATGAAACAGGATTTTTTTAATTATTATTATTTTTTACTTAGAAAGGTTTGTCTTAAAGGTCAGTAGAAGTTTAGTAGAGAAAATACAGTCATTTTTAAGGAAGGCTGAAAGAGTTCATGTTTGGGAATGCAGACAGTAATTCAATCACTGTTCTCAAACAGTGTAAAATTTAACTCAAAGGTGAAGATTTTTGCTGTCTTTAAATCTAGTTTCATTAAGACTTCAAACGCAGAGGTCTTTGCAGATGTCTCCTCAATCCTTTCATTAGACATCCCAGAGAATGCCAAATGATCCTCTAACTGAATCAGTGGCAATTAGATTTGACATTTTCCTAAAGTTAAAATGAAAGCAGTAAAATACTCTTTAAAAAATAAAAAATAATAATAAAAAAATTATCAGCCCTTTATTCATATCACAGAATCACATCTAGGTTGGAAGAGACCTCCAAGATCACCTAGTCCAACCTCTGACCTAACACTAACAAGTCCTCCACTAAACCATATGACTAAGTTCAACATCTAAACGGCTCTTAAAGACCTCCAGGGATGGTGACTCAACCACTTCCCTGGGCAGCCTACTCCAATGCCTAACAACCCTTTCAGTAAAGAAGTTCTTCCTAATATCCAACCTAAACCTCCCCTGTCGCAACTTTAGCCCATTCCCCCTCGTCCTGTCACCAGGCACGTGGGAGAATAGACCAACCCCTACCTCACTACAGCCTCCTTTAAGGTACCTGTAGAGAGCATCATAAGACAAAGATGACCCTGCCTGTCTGACCATCTTTTGTGGATTGGCTGAAAATGTCATTATCAGTCTTGATTTTTACAGATAACAAACATGGTAAATATTTTCAACTGGCAAACTTATTTGGAAGAGTCCTAACAGTAATTACCTACTTCTCCAGTAGCAAACATTTCATCATCATCTCTAGCCCTTAAGCAGTTACTTAATGTTTCCATCTGGCCTTAAATGCCACTTTGTATTGCTCTCCTGAAGAGGGCTATTTGTCAAGCACAGCTGAAGTAAACCTTTTGCAAAGTACGTTGGTTCTCTAAAGACCATCTAATGTGTAAACACTTGGTTTGGCTCTGCGTTTAATCATTTTAGGAATGATACTGTGGTTAATAGCTTAACAGGGCCTGATTTCCTCCTCTGAGTTAACTCATCTACCCCATTATTAGTTTTATTGGGGTTGGTCTGGTTGTAATATAGCTTCTATAAGAAAGACACTATTTTGTCCATCATTTAACTAGAAGCTTTCCTTTAGCCAGAAGACAAGCAGCATGCCAGTTCTTCCAAGAAACGCAATGACTAATTCCAGCCACATGTGCAGGGTAGTTGACATGGAACCAAGTGTTTCCTGTAATATACTTTCCTTTGTTATAAATAATTCATTTACATTGCAAACATCCACGTCCAGTCTAAACCTCTAAGAATTGTTAAGAGCAGTTCATTGAAAACATAAAAATTGTTTTCAACAACATAAGCAGCAGGTAGTTCTTCTGGTTCTGAAGTCATTTAGGGATGCTTTTTAAAACTGTTAATTTTTGAGAGACCTAGGTCTATTCTAGGTCATTTCCCTTTTTTTTTTTTTTTTTTTTTTTTGAGGGTGTTGGCTACAAGAGAATAGATTTCTGTCTTTCTTCTAGCAAAGCTTATTTCTTGAATGATTGGAGGAAAGGTTTATTATTTTAATCTCACTAGTTTATTTAACCCTAGAACACACAGAAACTTTGAAAAGCTTTATGTGAGCTGTATGAAAAGTGTTATTTATTTTTTATATTATTAACACAACTATAACTCAAGGAAGTATTTCAAATTCAAGCTTTCTTTATGGTGAATAATAGTACAAAATTCTTGGAAGACTGATATAAGTGTAATTTTCTATTTCTCTGTGTACAATTGACATATCAAATGATTGCATGTAATGCTCTAATCTTTTTTTCTATCATGGAGTATGAAATTTCACTCCTTGCAGATGACCAACAAAAGGAGATCAAATAAGACAGCTCATTGTTAAATACTTGGGTTTGCCCATAAAAATAAAAAAAAATAAAAAAAAGGAGAAATATTGCCTCTAGTGATTTCTAATTACAAAAACTGAAATCACACTGACCTTCTCTAACTGAATTTTGAGTAAAAATTTAGAAGTTAATCCAGACTCATTTTAGGAAAACAGAAACTCACTCTTTGGAATGAAAAAACAACTACAACAACAACAAAAAGTTTAAAGATTTGCATATTTGCACTTTTAGGATTAAAAATCCTAAAGTAACCACAAGTTTTTCACAACATGCAACTGAACATATTCTTAAAACAAGATATATATAAAGATAAAACTATTGTATACGATGAACTTGTTATTTACAATCAGAATGGGGAATTTCATGCAATTAAAAAGTGACATGTTTTGTATCTCTGCTCTGTACATTTTTCTAAAGTGAAGACAGTCCATGTTTACAATATTTCAGACTCCTATAACTAATGGAGTGTTTATAGCACAGTGATGTGATCAAAGAGGTGAGCAAGTCCCCTCATTACATGACTTCAGATTCTGAAGATGAGTAAACATAATTTTATGCACTGCTTGGGCTTCATAAAGAAAATACTGTTGCCTAGAGAACAATAGTTTTTCAGTGGATCATTAAAGTTCTGAGATTTCTACTTTCAAAAGAAGTTATTATGTTCCTAAAAGTGTAATCAAAACCTTTTTCCGCAAAAGAGTTAATTTTATATCCTGCTTGTTTTTCAAACATTGACTCCCTCATTACAAATGCAAAAAAAAACAGTGAGACAGGGCAGGTATAGGCCAGCCTTAAACCTAGACATAAACAGCATTAGATCATCAGCATAAGGAAATCTTATCCCCCTTGGTCATTAATCTTAATTTCATTAATCAGATTTGGAGCAGCAATTTTGTTTATCTATGTCCGGATGGTCAAAATCTCAGCAATAAAGAAGATACTAAACAGACTTCTGAGCTGCAAACCATGGAGTCATTATAAGGAGTTCACCCCTAATAAGTGTCTTAAATTAGCTCCTTTTTCTGAAGGAAACTAAAAATGAGTTAATGTTACAATAATACTAAAAATGTATAAGATTATGGATGGTCACTATTTCTCTTAGCAAATACTGCTAAGGCAAAATCTCAGAGTATAAATTTTATATTCTCAATCCTCTAACACAGTTAAAGCAGCAAAAGTTGTGCTACACCATACACTGATATAAGTGTTTCTTTCAACATAGCCTATGTCATTTTAAAACCATCACAATGTATATCCTTATGAAACATTTTTTACTATTAAAACTACATCAATATTAGGATTTATGTCAAGATGCTCTAACAGTATGAAGTGGCACGCTCAGCCTGCACACTTGCACTGTATATGTTTTTATTCATCTTGTACTAAACATATAAATTCCTTAGCATAATTTTGCACAAATATGAACATTTAAAATGTAGTAAGTCAAACTACAGTAACAGTTTCATCAATTTGAGTAAACACACTTCATAATCCTGTCAGACAACTTTGTTGTTAACATTATGTTAAATGACAGAGAGTAGAAAAAGACTAACTTTATGACTCTACATCTTTTATACCTGCAAGATGAGGCCAATAATGTTTTTGAACTGTATAATATAGTAACTTAACATACCAGGAAGAAATCCATTGTTAAAGGAATAATTAAACGTAGCTGATAATTGCTATGTTACCCCAAAGTGCATTGCTGCTCTACAAAGTGACTGTAAAAAAAATTAGCTTCACGGGGTTTGCATGTTTACTGATTTCTAGACTCAGCATACCTTTGTAAATTCCTTTATGATTCTCTTTTTCATTCTCCTACCTCCAGCTCATAATCATGAAACAAAAAAAATAATCAAAAATTGTTGTTAAGCTCTCTCTTTTTTTTTTTTTTTTTTCTTTAGTGGTGGGAAGGGGTGATATGAGGGGAACTTTTTGTTTTCTTTTCTGGAGGAGGGTGGTTGCTCTGTTTCCATGATCTCAGCACTGTTAGCAACTGTGGGTCTGACTGTTCTCAACAGTTTCACATGGATGCTAATCTGCCTTCAGAAACTGCACTAAGATAAAAGAATGAAGCCTTTCAAGCCAATACACATTATCCTATATACAGAGAATTACAGTATGTATAAAGAGTTGTTTTATTCATCTACAGTGAGAGCTTGACTCCCTTTACAGCTACACACAAGGTCTTAAGATACTGGATGTGACTCTAACATAATAGAAGGATTACCGATAAAGCAGGCAGAAGTCATTGCGCTACTCATTGCAGCAGGGGGCCAGCATACCAACCAGTAGTGTAGCAAAAGAAGCAAATTTCCATACCTAGCCTGATGGTATTTCTTTCTATTGGATATAACCATAACTTTTGAAAGACTCATCTGATCAATACACTGTTTGGGGGATTATCATAAACAAACTGCACTCAGAAAAACTGGAGATCACTACATCTGTTGTGGTAACCTCTTAAGACAAACTGAAGACTTAGTTTCCTTGTTCCAACATTTTTTTTCCCCATTATACAATGCCACCTCCTCTGACACTTACTTAGATTTTTCTTAAGCCACAAGCAAGTTTAACCACTTGTTTTCCTATGTCAAGAAGGAGCTGTGTCCAGTGAGCTCAACAGAGGCCAAGGGTATGTCAAAGAATTGCTGGACAAGGGGATCTCAGGACACCAACTGTTGCACACTTGCATTTTGAAAGGGCATAACTGGTTATAACAACAATTTGTCTTTCTTTCTCTTGTAAGCAGAAATCATAAGAGTTTCACTTTCTTCTCTGCCTTGCAATTCTGCCCTTTTGCTTTCAACTTACCCAGGTAAGCAGACCATATGGGCAGCTGTCACTGTCATCAGCATGGCTCCATATTAGGCATAATTATCCAAGTCTATATTGCTCCCTAAATGGGTTTCCTGATTCATGAGCCTAACAAATCATGGCTAAGTTTTAAGTGAAGCATAAAGAGAAATCATCAACATCTGAAAGCAGACATATTCTCTGTGGGCAATTCAATGATAATAAATCTCTAAAAAGTCATTTTTGAGTAAAGTGTCCATGGATGTGCTGCCAGTTAAAAATTGAAAGCTAATGGAAACAGTAATGAAATTTAGAGTCATAAAAGAATAGCAGTTTGTTTGATTCCCTCCTGTGGTGCTTTATAAACTGGACTTCCTGATGTCTGTGTTACTGCCCATCATGCTGTAGTAAAGCATCATGTCACTTGTAAAAGGAGGTAACTGCAGCTTGAGATATTTTCCAGCCATGGTGTTGTTTGGACAATGTAATACAGCTGAGAAATCCATCTTGCAAAGGGGAAACATGCAAACAAAAAACAACTCCTATTTGTAGAGCATACACGAAAGTAAATGAATGAAATTATTTACATTTTTAATTCCTTTATATAAGGTATGGAAAGCTTGACTTTATTTGAGAAATGAAATTTTCTTTGCAAAACAAACATCTTTCTACATATTTCACTTAGACTTAAAGAAAAAAAAAAAAGGCAAAAAAATTCAGCAAATATATAGTTCACCAGAAAATTTTCAGCAACCTCAGATTAAGCCTCTTTTTTTGCCACCAAAGAGATATGATTGAATTCATAGGGATTAGCATCTGTTCACTAACCAGCCATTTTACTTTCTTTACTAACATTCAAAAGAACTGAGGACACCTCTGATACCATATATATATATATATACACGTATATATGATTATATTTGTCTACATAAATATATACACACACCCTGAATCTCTGAAATAGGCATGAGTTACATATTTTTGCAGAACAATTTGACAACCAATGCACCAGTTCTGCAAGGCACTTGCAGATGGTGGGCTTTAAGTGCATGAAGAATCTCATTTTCTGTGATGGGACTTGACTGTTCACGTGTTATTCAGGTACATTTGCCTAGTTAACAGAAGATGTTTTATTAAAATTACAGCTTTTATTCTTAGATTCATAACAAAGCATTTAAAAAAATGAAGTCTGCAATTTTTATTTCTCTTAGAACAATTTGTGAAAATACTTGTCGTAAATGTATGTACAAATCCTTCAGTTCTTTTGATGGCAATGTTCTCTCAAAGCCAGTTGTGAACAGTGACTTTTAGCAGTCATGGTTTTTGTGAGAAGCAGAAAGCAGACAGCACTTTTCCACAGCTCTGGGTAGAGCCACTTTCTTGTTGGAGCTGTTGGGAACAACAGGTGGTTTACAAAAAATTGACCATTGACATCTCCAGTGCACAAACTTTTAATGTTCTGCCATTGCTGTTAATTAGCATTCACAGAAATTTAATTCTTGAAATACTTGACAAATAATGTGTCCTGTTTCAGTCCAGCCCAGAAGCTCAGTGCCATCCCTGTTCCCATCCCCAGGGCAGTGACTGGAGCAGATCCTGGCACTCACAGTGCCCTGGGTGCTGTTTGTACATTTCTGTGTGAGAAATCAATAATATCCCATAGTTTGTATGAAGTTTGTGAAGATAAGTTTCTGACACAGCTGGTGAGTGAACCAACTAGGGACAGTGCCTCACTGGACCTTTTGCTGTGAAGAGAGAAGGAGTTAAAGGCCATGTGAAGGTTGGAGGCCATCCTGGGCACAGCAATCATGATTCTTGTAAAAAGTAAGGCGGGGGTTTAGCAGAACTGCCACCCTGGACTTCTGGAGGGCAGACTTTGGCCTGTTAGGAGATTGGTTGCTGGAGTCCCTTGGGAGGCAGTCCTGAAGGGCAAAGGAGTCCAGGAAGGCTGGACACTTTTCAAGAAAGAAATCCTAAAAGCACAGGGGTAGGCTGTCCCCACATGCTGAAAGATGAGCTAGCACAAAAGAAGACTGGCATGGCTGAACAGAGAACTGCGACTAGAGTTCAGGAAGAAAAAGAGGAATTATGACCTTTCGACGAAGGAGCAGGCAGCTTAGGAGGTTTACAAAGATGTTGTGAGGCTGTGCAGAGAAAAATTGGAAGGGACAAAGCCCAAATTGAGCTCCGTCTGGCTACTGCTATTAAAAAATAAAAATGTTTTTATAAATACATGAACAAGAAAAGGATGACTAGGGAATCTCCATCCTTTATTGGATGTGGAGGGAAACATAGTGACAAGACATGAGAAAAAGGCTGAGGTACTTAATGCCTTTTTTGTCTCAGTCTCTAGCAGCAAAACATGTTATTCTGTGGATACTCAGCCCTCTGAACTGGATAGGGAGAAGAATGAAGCCCTCAAAAAGGAGCTTCTGAGAGTACTACCCAAGGGTAGTGAGAGAGCTGGCAGAAGC
Source organism: Cygnus atratus (assembly GCF_013377495.2). Taxonomy (NCBI): domain Eukaryota; kingdom Metazoa; phylum Chordata; class Aves; order Anseriformes; family Anatidae; genus Cygnus; species Cygnus atratus. Next base: position 72,513,690 of record NC_066396.1, read on the forward strand.
ACTCACCAAACCACTTTCCATCATTTGTCAGCAGTCTTGGCCATCGGGGGAGGTCCCAGTCGACTGAAGAATAGCAAATATGACACCCATCTACAAGAAGGGCCAGAAGGAGGATCCAGGAAACTACAGGCCTGTCAGTCTGGCCTTGATGCCAGAGAAGTTCATGGAGCAGATTATCTTGAGTGCCATCACACAGCACTTACAGGACAACCAGATGATCAGGCCCACTCAGCATGGGTCCTGCTTGATGAACCTAATCTCCTTCTACGACAAGGTAATGCACTCAGTGGGTGAGGCAAATGTTGTGGTTGTGGTCTACCTAGACTTTTGATGCCATTTCCCACAGCATTCTCTTGAAGAAGCTGGCTGCTCAAGGCTTCAACTGGTTTATGCTTTGTTGAATTGAAAACTGTCTGGGTGGCTGGGCCCAAAGAATTGTGGTGAAGGAAATTAAATCCAGATGGAGGCTGGTCATTAACGGTATCCCCTAGGGCTCAGTAACGGGGCCAGTTCTCCTCAGTATCTTTATTAATGATTTGGACAGGGGGATTGAGTGCTTCCTCTGTAAGCTTGCAAACAACAACAAGTTAGGCATGAGTGTTGATCTAATTGAGGGTAAGAGGCTTCTGCAGAGGAATCTGCATAGGCTGCACTGGTGGGCTGAAACCAACTGTATCAGGTTCAACAAAGCTACGTGCTGTGTCCTGCACTTGGGGCACAACAACCCCATGCAAGGCTACAGGCTGGGGGAAGAGTGGCTGGAAAGCTGCCTGGCAGAAAGGAACATGTGGGTATTGGTCAATAGCTAAGTTAAAGGTTGGACTTGATGATCTAGGAGGTCTTTTCCAACCTTAACGATTCTATAAGCATATGATCTAGAAACCCACATATATCCAAGGTGTCATGGTGGTGCAATACTTTAGGAATCTCTAAAAAAGCATGTCTATAACTCTTACATAAAGTTCATTTCTCCATCAGAGAGAGGTAGAAAAGCCTATAGAAATGAATATGTAGTGCTGTCTATTCTTCAGAATTTTTCAACCATTTGGGGATGTTTAAATTGAAAATCATATTCGGATTATGTGATTTTAAAGGATAGAAAAAAAAAATGATTATGCATTAGATTACTTAGCTTTCTGTTGTAACTGTTTCAAAACACCATTAAATTTTTCTTAAACCTTTTTTTTTTTCCCCACTCCCTTTCAATTCTACAGCATCTTCCAGAAAGAAATACTGCTTTTGGCAATACAAGCAATGGAAAAGTACCTGAGAAGGAACACCTTTGGAACCAGAGATAGAGAAAATATGTATTCAGATGAATACAAAGAGTCAAAACAGAGTTATAAATGTTCAGGATTGCTGCTCCCATTTCTCAACAGCTAGAATGGAAATGTGAACCATTTCCATAAACTTGCCAGCATCTTATGATCTAAGAAGTTATTTTTGATTTTATTTCTCACAGAAGAAAACCTACATCCTCCAATCTAAAATTAGACTGAGCCTATCTTATCCTGCAGTCGATCATATGTAATGTAGGTACTTAAATAAGAATGAAAAATCTTACAACTCTGAAAGCAGTAGAAGCAGGTCACAGGGAGTCTCAGCTATGCTTAAGAGAAACTTTCAGTAACAAAGGTATTCTTGTTAATGAGCTGCAATGTAATCAGCTTTTTCATGAGGAAAAATCGCCTCCACATAAACTGTAAATTGCCACATACAGAGCCAATTAATGGAGCCAGAAGTTTTTATACATGCCCTATCTAGTATGCCTAGTGGAGACGTCCTTGTATGCAGAACCATTCTCAGGTACACATTAGATAGCCACTTATTACTGGTTCTATTTAGATGCACTAGATTTAAAGCAAGGTGTTCTGCCTTCATCAGGTTTGTAAAGAAACACTGGTGCAGTGAATGACCTGCTTAAATTGTTTTAGAAAGGCAAGGAATCAGTAACTAGTGTCTTAATTGTACAAGTTTCGTTCCTATAAGCCTTTACCTGAAGCAGCCCTGCATCTACTTGTTTGTTGTTTTTTTCTTTTCTTTTTTTTTTTCTTCTTTTTTAATGAGGAACCAGGTGTAATATTTTAAAGTTAAAACTGCCAGGAACTGCAGAGGTGTGAATAATGCTCTGTTGTTTTGAGGTAATGGCACAGGATAATGTAATTTTTTTTCTTATTCAGTACCTTATATTTTGGTATATAAGGATATATAAGGTTTGGGGGGGGAGGGCGGAGGGGAAGTGGGGAGGAGGGGCTGCAGTAGCTAAAGAGCTGTTGCATGCTCTTGGCAGCTAAATTTCTACATTCAAGGGTTAGCGTGGAGCCAATGTTCTAACAATACCTGTCAAGATCTCAGGTACTTTTGCAAGGACTTTGGTGCTACTTCACTGGTTGTCTGTCAATAGCAGTAGATGCTAATTCTGACTAAACTCAAAGACTAAAAGTCATGTTGGGGCATTTTATATGGTTTCCTACAGAAGGAAAATCTAGTCAAGACCTCAGGAGTAATGGGTGAGTTACAGACTGTTTCTTACCAAAGCACATGCAACTAGCAAGAAAAAAAAAATCCAATTAAAAAAAAAAACTTTATAAAATTATAAATTTTCGTAGATTCAAGTGAGGTATTAATTCAACAATTTCAAACCAACTCATTAATCTCTTCCAATAATTTTGTAAGTTCTTGGCAGTGTTTAGTAAAATATTTCTTCAGTCTGACCTAACTGTAAACTAATTATTGACCTAGAGTTTATTGTTAGTGTACCTGTTTCTAATTTGACATACATTTTGTCGCGTTAATTAAATAACAACACACATATCACCTATACAATGTTTATTGTGCAATTTTTATTATATCTAGTTATCAAATATTTTTAAAAGCTCTTGCTTTTTAGTAATTCTTATTTTGCAACATAATAGTTAGGCCAGATAAACCAAAAACTTACTGCAAGTCTATACATCTAGCAAAGACTAACATTTATCTACCGTTCAATAGTACTAGCACAGAATTTTTAATAAATAAATAAATCTGGGATATGCATATAGGAGAAGCAGCTATTGTAGGATTAAATGGAAGTGTCAATATTTCTCTGGGGATACTATGCAGGGGCAATTCTTCTGTTTTTAAAGACTAATAGCACAACTGTATATATAAATCACTAAGTAAAATTCCTATTTCCAACTGCACTAGTCTTTTACATCACCCTTATAAAAGAATTTCTTTGTTTATATTCTATTTTTTATACAGTAAATGCATTGTGCTATGTATTTCAAACACTTTCATTTAAAATTTGTTGGCTAATAATAGCACATTTACTCCACAAGTGCATTTACTGGGCCTTCGTGCACTATTTTAAATCATCTCAAAATGAGTATCTCCAATCTACCTCTACTCTTACCACTAACTGTTAAGTGGTACTTATAAGTGCTAGTGTTACTGCACTCGTAACATCCCCACACATCCACTCTTTGGTCAATTCAGGATGCTTTTTATGGTCATTTTCTGCCAAAATATATAAGATAAGTATTTCTTGAGAGTCTTTAGGTATTGAACTTCAAAAGCAAATTTCAAAAACAATTTTCTAGAGATGATCTATGAAGTACTTCTCATGAGAATGAATAAAATGAACATACTACCATAACCATTGTATTAAAATGACAGTTATACCATTGTAGAATCTTCAGATATTAATGAGCCATTCTCTTATTATTATATATTACTATAGAAATTCTATTTTTATAAATAGAATTATCAGTGATACTCCTCAAATAGTATCCCTCAAATGTGGTCAAAAACATACATTTCAGGAATTGGTGATTTGGATTTTCATTTGCATAACTAGTGAGAAGCATTAGGAAAACATTTATTATCATTGCAAATATCTAGAAAAAAAAATAGCTGAAAGAAATACAAAATGAAACAGGATAATCTATCTGCCCATCTCAGGCTAGAATTGTTAATACAACCTGGTCTGCTTGAGATCCTAAACTTCTTGCACCACTTCAAGAATTTTACAATATTTATTCTTGATTCCCATTCATTTCTATTCAAATTAAAATATTTTTTTCCTCCACCAGTCTCATTTGCCACTTCAAATACTGTTTCATCACAGGCTGTTAGCTGATGAAACCATAACATATAGACTCATTCTCAGCACTTGATTTGTTTGATTTTATGTAACAAGTATGTTTTTCTTTTTTCCATCAACCAAATCGATGGAAATTTTGCTTAAAAAGAAACATGATTCATGCTTCGTATTCTAGATTAACCTTTGCATGACTGGATTATGTAAGAAGTAGTGAAATACTTTTCTGTACAGAATGTTTTAGTTTCTTCTTTTTTGCAACATTTGTGGAATTGTATTTTGTGCTTTTATCTTTGAAGAGATTAAGCACTGATCTTCACAGAAAGAGGCTGACTATTGCAACTGTCAAACAACAACTCTGTGAATGGTTAATTTTTCAAATGTGAGCATAGATACCAGATGGCACAAGGAAAAAAAAAAAAAAAAACTTGTTTCATTGTTCAGTGATAAGGATTTTTCCATCTCCTGGTTCAATACCAACTTAGTTTACATTCACTTACAGCCAATACAATTAAAACTCCACTTTGAAGTGAAATCTAGAAATAGAAGAAAAAGTCTGAGTGGATATACGATGAAGAATTCCCCCCATACAAAGACAGACCTTTTCCAATACCTTATACATACAAATACTTACAGCCTGTTTGTAGAGGTGAGATCCACATGATAAATTGCAGAATCAAGTGATAAATTACAGAGCCATGTGATAAATGAATTTGTCATGTACCTTTGACCTTTGACTGTCTTACCTGCCCTCTACCCACTAATCTGTCTCCTGGGACTTTCTTTAACATTCAAAACTCTGAACAGCTTCAGCTATATGCCATCTTAATTTTAAATCTAGGCAGTAAAAAACAAATAAATAAATAAAATAAAGTATTCTTCATCTCAAATACAGGGAAAAAAAGGAAAAAAAGAAATCAACCAAGACTTATTGAGGATGATGTTAACTTCTGTGGTTGTGACAAATTATTTTAGACAAAAAAGTCTTCATTTTACAGTCATATCTCATTTACAAAGATAAAAACATGAGTGCTTTTTCACTGGAAAAGGAGCACATCTTCAGCTCTTTAACAGCAACAACACAGTAGCTTTTAACCCTGGAACATTCTGATAGACTCCCTAATTGCTCCTTTTTACACAAAGAAAAGCTATTATAAACTACATTGAGAAGCTTTTAAGTTTTGCTATTCTTGTCCTGTATTTAATAACTAAGGAATATAATTCCATAGCTAGAAAGAGAAATGTATGTGTACAGATGCATATATACAATACATATATTTAACTAAATTTCCAGTTTTAAAAACTTCTCAGATTGTTTGTTAGTCTTTTTTTGTAACATCTGTGATAGTCTTGGAGGTCTCCAGCACTATGTAGATCAGTGGAGAGGAGTTACTGCTACAAATTCCAGAAGAGGACTCCTGCAAGTCATCAACACAGGACATCCCTAATGTGCCATACATTTAAGCAATTTATAGTCCCGCATGTATGTTCCTAAATTCAAAAAGTTTCAAAGAACAGCTGATGTTGAAATTGGTCTGCACCCAAAAGAAATGGTACAGGAATAGAAGTACTTCTAGCAGCCTTGAGATCTCCCTGGTCAGCTGTCAAATTCTGTAAATGACCAGAGAGGCTTTAAGATATAAGATTTCACCTGGAACACTGTCACATAAATATGTAACTCCAGATTACACTATGACTACATCAGATTAAAAGGTCTTCTTCTCACGTCTTTGCAGAACTCTGGAAAAACCCTAATGCATGGGGAAGCTGAGATTTTCTTTCACAGCTCTGGAGAGGGACATTCCTAATAACACACTTGCCTGTTCCACTTATGTGCCATCCCACTTACATCCATATGCAACAGGGAGCTTAATGAGGTATGACTAAAGTCTTCCAAGTTGAGATTTCCTTCTCCTACATGACTGACCCATTGATGAAAGTCACTGGAACTTCCAGAAAAAGTTGAATGAGCTGGCATTAATAGCTACCCATATTCTGTATCTGGAATTTCAACCACCCCAGGGCCTCTATTTCAGATGTTGCTTTCCATACATTACCATTTACGAGCAATTAGATATGGGTAACTGCCAATTCTGCAGGCTAAATTCTAAACCAGTAATGTTGTTGCATTGAACTATTCTTGAGGGTCTTGCTTTTCACATTTCTGTAGTTAGTATGATAATAATAGCTGGCAGACACAACTAGTAAGTGCTAGCAAAAGGCTTCACCTGTGGCAGGGGAATGAACAGAATGCATGACCTCTGGCATTTAATTCAGCTGTTATTTCATTGTAGAAGGAACGAAAAAAATCAGGAGGAAATACTTCACTGTAAGGATAGTGAAGCACTGAAACAGGTTGCCAAGAGAAGCTGTGGATTCCCCATCCCTGGAGGTGTTCAAGGCCAGGCTGAATGGGGCCTTGGCCAACCAGATCTAGTGGGTGGCATTCCTACCTATGTCAGGGGGGTTGGAGTTAGATGGTCCCTTCCAACTCAAGCCATTCGATGATTGAATGATTCTATGAAAAGCAGGAAAGCAGCAGTTGTTGAGATTTTGTATGAAATGTGTTCAGCTGATATCACCTGCCTCATGGGCTAAATTTTCTAGATTCAGGAAATGCTGAAAAAAAAAATCCATCAATTGCTTTTTTTTGTTATTTAACTTTGCTTTAATGTTGCCATATCCTATCAGTTACCCATGGATAACTGGTGATGAATAATTCTCTCTTTAATACAGACATGGTATTTGAGAAGATACACCTCACTGAAAACTGCATTAGTGTAAACACCAACTTTTTCATTGTTTTTAAATCAAAGAAACTTGAAAGTCTTATTTGTTGCATCAATGTGCAGAGGAGACACTTTTGCTGAAAAACATTCAATAAATATCCTTTTAGTGAATCGCTAATATAGAAGCTCCCAGATGATGATCACGCATCACTTTTTAAGTGTTTTATAAAATCTTACAAATTTAGCCTGCCTGCACGATTAGCCCTAGGTGATTAAGAAATGGACTCAGAGCTCTTGAAAGTTTTCCTAAAAATCACACTGGTAGTCTGTAGCAGTAATCAGTGATTCTAAATCTGCTAAATCACTTTCCTGTTTTGGTTTTGAATTCTTTGCATTGTAAGTCCACCCTTCTGCTTTGGGTTAGATGGAAAACAATCAGACAACCAAAACAGTAGGTAATAATTTAAATGCCAACATTATTTTAGTGGTGATTTTGTCTAACTTTCTGACAAGCAAAGGAATAATGACCTTGCCACTCCCTTTAGTTTAAGAATAAGGTATTTAGTTTAAGAATAGTGTAATGTCTAAGGTATTATTCTGAATTACCAGTGCGTCATTGTACTATGCATTATGCCAGTTATTTCTCAGAGAAATATAAATCAAAAGTTTAATTTCCTTCAACTTAAAAATTGAACATGAAAAAGAAATCTTATCAACAAATATTGGAAGAGTATTGGTTCGTCTCACCGTTTGCTTAGAATTTGATATGAACAGAAAACAAGGGCTTTTCAATCTCTAATAACACAAACTTTTTTGATGAATAATGGAGTATCACATGTTTCTGTATAACATTTCTTAGTTGACAATGATGAAGTAAGAAATATGCAAGTAAAGAATTTGGGTAACTAACAACTTTCTAAATGTATTTTATAGAAATGTTTGGTATGCAACTTTGAGCTTCTATTCTGTTCTACGTTAGCGTGCCACTTTTTCTAACCACACAAAGCAAGCATGCTAAACCAATTTTCAAACATTATTCAACATTTGCCAATTTTTGAGGCCAAGGTCCTCAAAAAAAATCCAATCACTTATTTTCTTAAGTGATGGTCTTTTACAGTTCAGTAAGAAGTTACTTTTTATGGGCCCATCTAAATACTCTCCGTAACTAAAGCTGACAATATCTCTGAATTTCTTCATGATGCTAAAACACCATATTACGTGCCTCAGCTTCAGTGAATACCACAGGAGCCATTTTTCTAAGACAGGGAAATATTTGCAAGACCAAAAGTTCTACGAGCATAGAATAGAACATTTTTCTTGTTTAATCTCCAATAGTATCCACATTCTGTCAATACATAACATCATTTACATGTCCATAATATATAAAAAATTATGCTAAATTGACTGTAAAAAACAATCTCATTCACTAACCAAAGCCAAGGTAATACTTCCTATTTTTAAAATGAGTCAGTTGGGTTTGACATTGGTTTTGCTTGCATTGAATTTGTATGCATAGAAAACAAGGAGCAATTCCATGTCTGTGTTTTAAAATATATTTGGCTCTGTTTAAGGAGAATTTACAGTCAATTTATAGTAAGTTAAAGCTAATGAGAGACAAATTAACAAAACCAACTTTTTTTTGGCAAAGCTAAATTTGCACAAAGTAAATAAAGTACTTACTGAAGTAAGCGAGAAAATTGCACTAAATGATTAAGTGTTGAATCACCATCCTATTTATCTCACACTGCCATTTTTAGAAACAGCTTTCAGTGTACATATTTGCTATCATTGTTACTGTAAGAATATTGTGGCATATATATTCTTTTTTAAACACATTCTTTCTATTCAGCAGCAAGAAATGTAATTTTGATATATCTACATCTATGGCTCTCTTCCACACAAGGGGTAATGGCTGGTGTAGTTTGACAATAACTGAAAGACTTCAGAATGCTCCTACCAAAGTAGTGCAAACTCGCAATGCTTTGTTTGTGCTAAACATCATATACAATATGGACTAGAAAGGGTTTTCATGACTGTTTTGGAACTGTTGTTCCTCTAGACTGCCAAACACCACACATCCATTTGCTTACTCCTCCCCACCCCCCACCACAGAAAGTGGAGATGGGGAGAAATTGAAAAGTGCAAGAACTCATGGGTTAAGATAAGGACAGTTAAGGAAAGGACATCTAAGAGGAAAGGACAGTAAGGACAGGACAGGAAAGGAAATGAAAGGAAAAACACAAAAGGAATAAACAAAGCAAGTTTTGCACAATGCAATTTCTCAATAACTGATGCCTAGCCACTCCCTGAGCAGCGGCAGTCCCCCCAGCCAACCCTCCCAACTGTTACTGTCCCACATGACACCTCATGGTATGGGACCTCCCTTTGGCCAGATGGGGTCAGCTGTCCTGGCTGTGTCCCCTCCTAGCTCCTTGTGCAAGCCCAGCCTCCTCGCTGGTGGGGCAGCATGAGAACCTGGAAAGGCCTTGGCTCTGTGTGACCACTGCTCTGCAACAACTAAACATCAATGCGCTATCAGCATTGTTCTCATCCTAAACCTAAAACGCAGAACCATACCAGCTATTAGGAAGAAAATTAACTTTACCCCAGCCAAAACCAGGGCAATGACCACCCCTGCTCTGTAATAACACGGCTAGTCAATCAATCACCCCACTTCATGTTATAAAATTTATTTTATTATAAAGAACAAAGATTTCTTTTTTTTTTTTTTAACCTGACAGCTTGTCCTGCAATATGTCTCGCCATCATTTATAGTAATATCAAATTCATGTAGCCTGATACCACTGATCCTAAGAGATTACAAATGCTAAATTATCTTTGGCTTATATTTTTCGACACAACTAAGTCAATAATGTTTTGTGCCACTAATGCCACACCATTAGGTCTTTGGGGAAACTGGGTTCACTTTCTGGTCTTTTGCCTTGTCCCTAAATGGAAGGAATAATCCCTATGTTTTGGCACAAGTCCCTTAGGCCAATTAGTTCATTTTAGCCACAATCCATGTAGAAAGATCTAAACATTCTGGTTCATATTCTATTAGCACAAATGCTTCCAACTTCATGCATTTCACATTCACACGCACAGTTTTCATAAAGGAAACACTGAGTCTCACCTAAAAAGGTTCTATGATCACTAAGCACAAGACAGAGGACTACAGAACAACTGCAAATTAAAATAAAGATCTCTGTGTTTAGATCTTGACATTTTTTTTTCTCTGTTATGGCTCTTTCAAGAGTATAGAATATACTCTCATTTGCTTAAGAGGTGTATGTTGAATGAACTAGACAAACTATTTAAAATCTAATATTAAAAGAAATAAATCAAGGGATTTTTATGGAAAATTCATCCTTTTTAGGCAGGCAAACACCTTAAAAAGTTTCATGGTCAATAATGGGGATGCAGAACTGTTAAATTGTCTGATTAGAGTAAAGTCAACAAAAGTTTGAGCGATGTTATTAGTATGCAAAACAAGGACAATGAATTGAGTACTTTTCCTATCATAGATGCTGACACTAGCTAGGAAATAAATCATCTCCCCTGCTACTTCCCCAAAGGAAAGAAATTTAGAAGAGGCTGTTTGCTTGGAAAGAGCAGTCTGTCTACCAGGAAAGATAAATTATTATGCATAGTGCATTGGACAAAGCATTGTGGTCCAAATTCGCTCTAAGTGTAACTCTAAGGAATCTTACCAAGAATGTATAAAGCCTCCTTACTGTTAATATTTTAATGCATATATTGTATATATTTTAATACATAATAACTAGTCCTATGTGGAAATACTTGTACTTAACAGCTGACTGTGGGTTTTGCTCTTGCGTAAGTTTCAAAATCATATACCTTATCCCCACAGATTCACCATTAAGTTTGGTTCTATTTGCACTTGTAATTTCATTTCTTTAATTTTAAAAACTACTTCTTAAAGCTATATGAAAACTAACCTTAAAAAAAAGCACTTAAAGTTAGGAATAGGACAACTGAAGAGCAAAGGTAGTGATAACTTCGTAAACTGCTTTGTCATTACAGATGGCAATATCTAGGCATTTTTCAGTTTCATTTATAGAAGAAATATTGCATGATTATATATCTGCATGTTTTCTTATGCTTTAATTGTGAAAAACAAACAGTAAAAATATTTCACATGCAGTGTGAATGGTTACAAAGTACACCAGGGACAACTCCTTTAGTGTATTAAATTGCTTTTCTTCTATTACCATTGTAGCTCTTGCCTCTTTTTAAGATCAGCAAATTACAATGTATAAGACATAACTACTTATGTAGAAATTTCTCATAATCTCAGAAATTATTTAATTTAGAATATATGTTGTCCACCCATTACAGTGACCAAGGTTTAAATCTTTAAATACCAGCATGGGGAAAAAAAAAAAAAAAAGTAATTAAAACCATTCCACCTCAGATGTTTGCCAGTATAGAATGCTTTCAATTTACTACCCGATGTCTGATACATGAAATAGAGCCATGATCTTACAGAAACACAAGTCTGTAATACCTGGATTTGCAATACCAAATACCTGGAGGGAGGGAGGGACGGAGGGAGGGAGGGAGGACAGCTAATTATTAAAAAAGTGCTTTTAATAATTAATAACCAAAATAGTTAGTTTCACATGCATAGTAAAAATAAATAAGGGAGAACCAATCAGATTTTTAAGCTTCTGTAATGTTACTCCCTCAAAACTTAAATTATTATTTTTCAACTGATAATTTGATCAGCATTCTTCTAGGCATGGAAAGGAACAAAGCAAAACACAGTATGCCCATTTCTGGTTAAATTTTGATTTGAATTAAAGCACCTAACATCAGGATTTGTAACCAGGTCTAGACTAGGATTCAATTTGCCAATGCACTTTATCAAACATACAGAATTAAGCATGTGAATGGCCCCATTGAACTCAATGGAAGTATTCATAAGCTTTAAGTTATGTACATACTTAAGTACTTTGTAGGTAGAAGCCTAAAGTCTGGCTTCTGTATTAGGCACTCTGTAGGAGAGAAGTGCTGAGGGACAAATTTGGTTTTATAAAGCTCCTCTTGTGCAATTGAAAAGCTTGGTTGAGTGGCAGCTTCTGTTGACTCTGCTGAGGACAATACAGTCCATCCCTCCCCCGCATCATTTTGATTGTTGCATAGACTTTCCCCAGATGTCAGAGTTTCATTGACATGCGAAAGGTAAAGTTTTGTTTATTTGCAAGAGTAATCAAATAAATTAAAATATGCAAGTAAAAATAAATAACATTAAAATAAAATAAATAAAATAAAATAAAATAAAATAAAATAAAATAAAATGTTAATGGTCTGGAAAACAAAAAGTAAAACTGAGATCAGTTCTCAGGAATTTCCACGTCCATTCAAACCTGTCACTGATGAATTAGAATAAGAGAGATTTTTTTCACGCAGATTTAAAGTCACATGTACCCAGGTATTTGTGACACAGATACTTTGATCTGTAATTGTTGTGTATGGAGACAGGCCTGCAAGATGAAGTTATAAGGCACCCTGTATCTTCTGTTGACTACATCAGAAAGGCAATGGTATATTTCTACCAAAGCAGACAAAAATATAGAAACTGTTAAGAAAACAGGTAATGACTTACTCTTCAAGAGGGGCACAATATGAAACCCAATGAATCTGAAGGAATTAACAGAGAGATATTCTCCCCTTTCATCTGTCAAGGTACTACTGCTGCTTTTACCTCTTAATTTTTCTCAGTCAAAGGGACCTAGGCATAGGCCTGTGAATTCCATCTCGCTCAGTTTCTCCAGTTGGAAGTTTCCCATGTCAAACCTCATGAGAAACTTCCTGTTTTCACACAGGGATTCTGGGAAAATGAGAGTAAAGAGATGGGCAGTGGTCATGCAAACAACCACTCTGCTATTCACCATTTTTATAGAAATACAAAGAGTTTTCTGCTTTTATACTGTTTCTCCCTCCTCCAAAAGGAGACCTGATACCTGATCTGAGTGACAAAAATTTTATGTTATCATATTGCTTTACAGTGAATGGATCAATAAATCTCATATCCCCCCCATTTTCTTGGAGTTCTTATAGCCTTATCGATAGGTGCTCATTTTTCTCTGGATATTGTTGTGACTAACTCCCTAAGCAAAGCAGTGAGCAATTTTTTCAAACCATCAATAATGAACTGTAATTGGAGGGAAAAAAAAAAAAAGTATATTATTTGCATGCCTGTGTGGTCTAAAAATATTCAACATGTCAGCACAGACAGCACTAGGCACTGCAGTCTACTTACAGCTCAACCTGTTACATATGAGAAGTGTAAAGAATTGCTGACAGGAAATCTATGCCTTTAGATCCAGCACAGAAAACATTAATGTTAACAGCTAGTACCCAAAGGACCTGGCATTTACTGCACTTTCTACTGGAAGCACAAGTTTTGTATCCCAAAGTTCAGGTACAGGGATTAACTCTTTTCACATGTTCAGATAAACTGTATATCCTACCTTGTATAAGCAACTCTAAATATAGAACACCTTAATTAATTGTAAAATAACTGCTTCTTTCCTTGTTACTACATATGTCAATCTTCATATCAAAACTGAGCTGGCTTGTTACCACATCAGAGGCTGGAAAGGTGTTTTTTGTTGTTGTTGTTTGTTTGTTTTTCCTTAGGATATCTCCTCTTGGCTTTGTCTGAAGTCATGCCATAATCTCACAGGGACTCTGCAAATGGTGTCCTTCAAAGTCAAAGGGGTGACAGGACGTTTGTTCTCAGAAAACCATAGAGGTGGCCTACTTCCATGGCTAGAGAAAGTGTCTAAGAGTCAAAACTTCTGACATCCAAACTCGTCAATGCCCTTGCCCAGCCCCAGGGACTTTTAATCCCCATCTGTTCCTAGTTTACCTGTCTGAAAAAAAAAATGGTCATGAAAATATACATGTATATTAACTTAATGTATGCAAACTATCCTTTTAAAGTGCCTTTGAAAGAAAGTTCTCTAAAATAGCAAGGTGTAATAGATATTGTTCTGAACAATAACATTATTTCATGTGTTTAGGCATAAATCAATCATTTAAATGATAGTACTAATAAACTACACTGTTAATGTTTAATCTACTGTGAAAAGACAAGAGGCAAGAACAACATGTTCAGGAAAAAAAAAAATGAAATCAGAAGAATGAGTGAGACTGAAATCTCCAGTTATCACCTAGTTTCCATTTTCATTTTCTGCAGAACTATTTTGTGAGTCCCTAGGAAGTATTTAATCATCAGTTGTGAATGATGTCACTCCATTTATGTGTCATCTGCCGTATCAGTACCAGGGCATATGCACTGGGGATGTACAACATCTCCCATAGTATCAGATGAAATGAAAAATCATCTCTTGTATTATGTGTTTGAATGATGTAAAGCAGGTCATGTTCTTCAAAGATGTCTTCTGTATAATTCAAAGCAAAAGGAAAAGTTCAAATTGAATCTTTGATAGAAAATGCTTTTTAAAGAGACCCCCTATCTGAAAAGATTGGTATTCATGAGGCTTTCAAATGTATTTTTATGTCAGCTCACCTCAGTATTGACACTGTTTTGACTGCTGCAGAAAGGGCCGGGGGTGGGGGGGGTGGGGGGGAAGAAAAAAAAAACTTTGCAGTATTTCAAGAAGATTTTTTTGACACATTTGACTATGCTTGGAGTTTCAAATAGTAAGCAAAATATTGGAGAGTTAAAAGTATGCTTTCTCTGTGTTGCCTCCCCTCTATACATAATGCTGACTGACAGCTTTTCTCATGGTAACATAGCTTATTAAAAAAAGAAGAGGGATCTGCAATGGGAATCAGCATGGCTGCAACACAGATAACTATGGAACAGTACAAAAGGGATCTCACGTGCTAAACTTGGGTTTACAGCCTCTGACTCCTGCTAGCCTGTGGGATCTCAGTAGAGCTGAATCGCTAACAGAACTATACAGAATTAAGCAGCACCAAGCAAAGCATGTCTTCTTGTATGCAACACGCACTTTTTCTTTTTTTTTTTTTCCACTCAGAAGCTGTAGTAGGTAGCCATTTTTTGAAAACAAGCTCTAAGTTTCTGACACGATACAATAAAGTGCCTGCTTTGAACTGGTGTTCCTGAAGTTGAATTAGGTTAGATGAGAAAACTTGAAGAAATTTAAAATAGAAGTGCATTGTCTTCAGAAATGGGATAGCTTTGTGTGTATATGGTACACAAAACAAGAAACTAAATTGGTGTGTATATAATTCTTGAATCTGTTTTGAAAACTCTCAAGCATTAAACATAGATTTTTTTTTACATAATTTGCCATATTCTATGGGATCAATTCTTCAGAGACAACTGAGTGCTCTGAAAATCTCACTGGAAAATCAGGACACTTTAAGTTACCAGCAGACATCTGTAACATTAAAAATGTATAGATTTCATATGCGTCTAAATGTATTTATGCATATATACAAATAAAATGAAATACATACATATCTGCCCATGTATGTATGTGTATATCATACGCTATGCATACTAACATATAGTTAATTAAATGGCTATGCACTCAACACCACTATTGGTTTGTTTTCCATGGAAAGTTATCCCAAGTAGATAGCTAACCACTACTGCTGATATTTTACAAGGAGTAAACACTAGCACCTACATTATAGAGGGCTTTCAAAGTATTTCTCCAATTTTAGACATAAGAATATATTTATTTTTTATATAACAAGCTCTAATTATATGGACAGATACAGATTTTCTGCAAATTTTTTAGAAAACAGACATGAGTTTTTATTATTGTTGTTGTTTATTTTTATTTGTATACAGTTTTCAATAGAATCGATAGTCCGGGTATTCAACACACCAAACAAGTGGGGAGGTAAAAACTGGCACCACGACAAAAGGGAGAAGAAAATCTTCATGGGGAAACAAAAATGTGTGTGCATCCAAAGTCATTAGGAGAAAACACTGTTATACTTCACCTAAGACTCTACAGAGGAGTATTTGCAACAGTACTTGTCATGCTGAAAATCATTGCTTAAGTATGTGTACACCCACACAGAAAATACAATTTTGTACAAGACCTGTCCATCTAGTCCAACACACTGTCTCTGAT
Source organism: Cygnus atratus (assembly GCF_013377495.2). Lineage (NCBI taxonomy): Eukaryota > Metazoa > Chordata > Aves > Anseriformes > Anatidae > Cygnus > Cygnus atratus. The sequence goes on from NC_066396.1 coordinate 72,529,610, forward strand.
GGTAGCTCTTAACACCATATGATAATGAGAAAGGTGTCACAGACCTGCAGAAGGCAAATGTGGGATAGTCTGTTTTCCCAGATAAACCCAGAAAGGCACGTTACAAGAATATCTTATATAAATAATCAATTTAAATTTTAAAACTTCAGGAAACTGTATTTTTGCCATTTGAATTCTGAATTTTTCTATCTTTTCTTGTAACATTGCTAGAAAGAACCCTTCTCAATTTTCCAGTATTGCAAAATATCATTGCATAAAGCCACAGTGAGGCAGCTGCTTCTCTTTTTTCATGTTTGCTTGCTTTGACAACATCTGCAGACTGTACAGAGCAAAGGTTTAAAGTGACTTGTATGCTAGCATCTAGAAGAACAGCATATTTTCTGTCTCTCATCTGTCCATTTTTTTCTGTGTTTGAAATTCACCACATTTTACAGTCATCCTTTTACTGTGTGCATTCAGCAACTATCTACTGAAGGAAATTTAGTGAACCTGTTCCCCTTGCTCCATTTCAAACACCTGCTACAGAATACAAAATCCCTTCCTAACCAAGTGAAAACAATACTGCAAAGCTACATAGGTTAATTTTTGCAACTTTCTTCCCATTTTAATAGCATAATTCAACAGCATTTTGTAATGCTGAGCTGAAAAGGAACAGAGAAGACAGCATAAGACAAAAGCGATCCTGAAAAAAAAATTTATTTTTCTAATTTCTGTTGGCATATACAAAACAAACAAACCCCAAACCAGCATTGTTCAGATAATAAACCTGACTTGTTCATACTACTATAAACACAAATTCTACATTACTAAGACATTTTGTCATTCAATATACGCTGAACAGACCAATCCAGATTTAATATGACCAAGGTAGGGTTTCCCTGAATTTGTTGTCACTGACTGAGTTGTCCCGACTGAATTTTAGAGACAGAAAAAAAAAAAAAAAAAAAAAAAAAAAAAAAAAAAAAACTCTGCTGATAATAGACATATCACAGACTAAGGTGAAGGGTGCATCCTTTACACAAATTATGAAACTGACAAGCATAATCTACCAATTTAAAGTGGTCTTGATGAGAAGTGGCAGGTTAGTCCCCAACCACTTCCCTCTCACCACTCTGTTATCAAAGGGTCAATTCACTGTTAAAAGGGATCTAAATTTTAGAGTCCAGGCATGTATCCTCTAGAAACTTTAATGAAAGAAACACATCATAAGCACCACTCGTTTTCTGGGAAAAAAAATATAAAAAAAGAGGTTCTAGATTCTAACATTTCTTGACCAAAGTAGCTTTGAAATGATAGAAAACTTATGTTTTGTCACTCTATAGGTGATACATATGATTGTAATCATGCTATCAAGAGAGAATTAAATATTTCTGAGGTAATAATGAACAAATACATCTGTAAATCATTATGCTATCAATTCATACTACTGTGATATCAGAAGGATCTTGTGAAGAGACAGTAAATAATTCTTGTCACTATCTGTCTTGTCACTATCTGTCTTGTCTTTTACTGAGACAGTATGTCATTCTCATTTTCCAAAGAATTTGCCATGTAGTTACCTCAGAATAAAATTGCATGTGGAATTCAATGGATGGTAAGCAAAGAGCAAAAAAGAAAAAGAAAGACAGCAAAAGAAAGAAACAGTGTGAAAGCACTAACATGTTGCAGTGAATGATAAAATATATTAAAAATAGAGTATTACAAATTGTCATATTACTTATCCCTAGAAAAAAAAAATCATAATTTCAGTATCTTCTACCCTTTTACCATTAATGCAGGTGCCAGAGAGCAGGAAAAAAATAAATAAAAATAAAAGACACCAATATTAGAATGAAAACTACACTTATTTATAATAATGAATCACAACAAAAGCTCATAGGAAAATGAAAATCCACTAGCCAGAATTTGCTTAATTCACTCCAACTTTTCTTTATGGTCATAGTCTAGAAACTAATTTTAAGTAACAAAAAATAGGAAGCTGAGATTTTCAAACATCCATTTCTTTCCACATATTTTGAACATATCTCAGAGCTCAAAAGTTTGAAGTCATCCACCGAAGTCATGGGCTTTGGTGGTGCTGTCTGCTGTTGTTGTTCCCTCTGCTCCTTCCCACCCCACCACTTCTCAATACGTTTGTTCATATATGTAATATCTTCCAGGTTGCTAACTCTGGAGAGAAAGGAGTTACTTTTACTTTATTTTGGCATTCCAAGTACCCTGCCAAGGTCCAAGCCTCAAGAATGCTTATAAACAACTAGCACAAACTTAAACATCCACAGAGGTGTCTAGAAATAAAATCTTACAGCCATTCTATTCTTTTTAATTACATATATCTGAAATTTGGAAAGCAAAACACTTTTCCTGAGTCCATCTATGTCTGTGCTTTCTCTTTCTATTTGATACCCATCTGCTGAAAAGAAAAATTTTCAAAACTTTGAGTGAAAATGAAATTTGTCTAAGTGAAAATCTAACTTTGGTGAAATTATGAACTTTGTATAACCATGCATGGGATCATTACGTCAGGGTGTAAATGGTACAGTTAGACTGAAACTTCCATCCTGTGCCTCTCCATTCAGCATGAACATCTTGGCAGCAATAAGACAAGGTTGAAGTGCATTGTCTTCATTTCACAAAAAAAAAAAACTTCTGCTTTGTATTTTAAACTGGACCAGGCTACATGGAAGGACGGTGTTGACTTTTTCACAAGTGTTGGGGAAAGGGCAGCTCCCCCTGCTCTGCATTTTTCACATTTTTACAGCTAAACCACTCACATCTCATCATTTCCACCATTTCATATTAGTGCCAGCTGAATTTACTTTTTTTTTCTTCTTTCTTCTTTCTTTCTTTCTTTTTTTTTTCCCTGAACCACAAGGAAAAATAGGCACAGAGCCACTTTTTGCTGTGGCAGGGGAAGAACACAAATAACACACCTCTGTAGCAGTTACACCTACCTGTATCATCTGTAACACAATAAAATCACAGAGGAGATACCCCCCATCTCTGCAGTGGAAAAATTCTGAAGGTTCCCTTGGCTTATTGGTATCCAAAGTCCAAAGAGCAGTTTTGCTAACAGACCTTCTGCCTTCTGTCCTTGCAGGCACACACAGCTGTTTCTGGGGCAGGAAAAGCTGAAAATCAACAGGTAAGAGAGAAAGAGGCTGTGCTTGTGTGAGGGTTTATAGTCTCCTACCAATACAGTTTATTACACTAAGTAATTGCTTCTGGGAAGGAAAAAAAAGAACCATTTACACAGCCTTCATCATAACATAAGGGGGAATTTAATACTTTATCTCATACAGAGGAGCCCCATTGCCCTCTTGCACTCAATATAGTACCATTCTATTTTCAGCTGGTAAAAAGAATGCATTGCTTTATATAAAGTATAAGAAATCATGACCACAAGCAACAAAAGAAAAATCCTTCAAGGAATGGATAGGAAAAGCAGTTCTGGATAACCACGAGTAATTATTCCCAGGTACACCATGGAGAGCATTGTCTTGCATTAGCTCTGAGAAAGTGCTGCATTGCAAATACTCTGTCTTCTTACCATTCATAGATTCTGTTCTGGTTCCCAAACTATAAAAGTTAAAAGGGGACAGGCAATCAAAAATAAGACAAAAATGTATACTTTCCAAATTCTTTAAAAAAAAGAAAAAAAAAAGATGTGCTATGACTTTCACATATATGCTTGTAACAATCTTCAGAGTTTAAAATTATTCATTGTGGATATTAATTTTGCTTCTGGTTCCCAAAATAAATAAAGCCACCTATCTAAAGGATCTACCAACCTAGAAAAACTTACAAGCAAACTGTTTTACAAAAATACTGTTCCATCTATCAGCCTCGTAAAAATGATCTTATTACATTCAAGATTTGAAATGTGTTGGTCATTTACAGCATATTCCATGATTTCCATACATGATTTCCATACTCTGCCTCTAAAAATTGCCACCCATAACTGAAAGCCTCTGAGCTGTCATTGTTTCTCTTTACTCCAAAAAACAGACTTGGGTTTTCAGAGACCACGACAAATCTACAGTTTGGATTGAATTACCCACTAAAAGCATCCTGACTTTAAAGTTATAGCTATACTATTTTCTTTTAGTCTTGTGAAAGAAAATAAATATTGTATCTAAACTGACTTCAAATCACAATCACAGAATCAATGACATAAGAAAAAGCACTGCAAGAAAATTGAGGGAAAATGTATGTATTTCATACTGAGAGGACACACTACTACTTAAGCCAACACCTAAATACACTGAGAGGTTTTAGTGAAGAAATGAATATGGTGGACGTCTTGCAGACTCTCACTAGCAGATCAGCAAAGTTTTTTTTTAATTTATGAAGTTTTCTTATTATTTTCATTAAAGTCATTATGGGTGGCTTTTGGAGCTTAGTTTCATTGCATAATTCAGCTATGATAAGTTTTCTATCATTATCAACAGCAATGAAAAATTATGAAAAAATCAGAACAGGGAAAAAAGAGATTGGAGATGGTTTAAATAAGTTACATTTACAAATTCAGTGGTCCCAATGAAGAAAACATTTTCAGTAGTTTTTGTGATTTAGTGATTTTTAAGAAACCTTGGAGGCCAAGTAAGATTTCAAAGGGTTGAAAATGGACAAATAACCTGCCTATTATTATATAGGAATGTACAGGGGATAGGCAAGCCAGGAAACTCCAGCTTTACTTTCATTCCTGGAAAAATTTTAAAGAAATAATCGAACTTAAACTTGACTTCAGGCAAAGTAACTAGAAGGAAACAAAGATATAGATAAGAACCAGTGTGGGTTTGCTATAACTAAATATAGTCGAAGCAGTCTCATTTTCTTCCATGACAGAGGCTTACGTTTCATAGATAGCAGACAAAATATAGATGTTATGTGTCACGTTACTGAAACTCTTGACATGAGACACTTCTAAGAACAAGCAAGAAAATCATTATTAATATGAAACTACTGTAGTATAAAGAAAAACATGATGGCCAGACTAGAGAAGGTAGTGGAAGAAGGTAGCTATTAGTTCCTTGTCAAATGAGAAGGAAGAACAGAATGCTCTGTAGGCGTTCAATATTGTTCCATTTTTTAATTAAAAATTATTATTAAATTCATGGAGCTCAGAAGAACTGCTCACACACTGAACAAACAAAAATAGAAATCAAAATGGTCTTCCAGAAGGGATAGAACTGATTAAGCAGATCTGGTGAAGAAGATGGAGAGTTACAGTGATTTGCAAATTGAACGATAGATCAACAGTGATGTTCTGTTTCAAAAAAAAGGCAAGTATGTAGCCAGATATGCAGAAAGAGGAGGAAATTTGACAGTAAGCTGTGTAAAGCAATCTTTCCACTCTACTCATCAATGGCAGCTGGAGTAGAGTCCACAGAAAATTTCTATCAAAGGAAGGAAACAAAACTGACCTCATCTATTATTAGCTTATTAGCCCAAAAATAGGGTCCTTAGCAAGATCTAGGAATAAACATTTTTCTTTATAACTAAGTTATTACAATATAAAAGCAATTTAGATATTACAATTAAATTGGTATAATGTCCTAAAAGTGACCCCATGTACATGTGTAGATGCTGTACAGAAAAACACATAGAAAAAATCCTTGGTTTCATTATAGTCTGTACTTTCTTTTAACACCTTCCGCGCAATAGTGAATGTGAACTTTACACATACAACTAGATTTTCAAAATTAACCAAGCCTTCTGTGAAGCAAAACAATAAAAATTTCATTCAGAGATGGTCTGGTGCCTTAATAAGCTTCCACCACTCTGTATTTGCTTACAGCTTGTCGGTTTCTTTCAAGACACAGATCCTGCAATCTTGAAGTACAGGAAAATTTCATTTCACTAAGTTAAGGCTCTGACTTTCATGTTTGTGAAAGAAAATCTGAAGTCAAGTAGTAAATCCCTTAAGAAAGAGATTTCAGCCTATGTTTTTTACTTTAAATATCATGATTTGTGTAAGTTTTAGGGTCAACAATATGTCAGATGGGAAATGCAAAGCAGAGAATAGGAGCATCTGCAGATCTAAAAAACAAACAAACAAACAAACAAACCAAAAAAAAAAAATAGGGAACAAAATCAAGCTTGGAATCTTGGAATTGCACCAGGATGTGAATTCTTCATCTTCTATTTCTTTCTTAAGAGTTTTCAGTCTTCAAGTCACCTCTCTGGTGGGGATCAAAACTGAAACATACTGCTCCCTCCCCTCTGCAATTCATCCAGCCAGCACTGGCAAAGGTAATGCACAATGCAGAGCCATACTGACCCAGTATTTGCAGCTGAAGGTGCTGTGTCAGAAATTTCCCAAGAAAATTCTGGTCAGACACCACCAGAGTGGTAAAAGCAGACTCACTATGCAATTCATACATGCTGTCTGCAGCCTGCATCACTGGGCAGTGCACAAATGGACAGGCCTGTGATCCCATCTCTTCCCTCCCTGTGTTTCAGAGAGGTTAATAGGAATGAGGATATAAAATGGCCTTATTTGTGCATGTCACTTCTGTGGTACAGCTATATATATAGTACAAAGAATAAAACAGCAATTTCTAAACAAATAACAGGTGTTGACCCAGTGTTTTCTGAGTAGTCCCACAACCTTGCTAGTGTTGAGCCATCATATATCAAAAGACTATCTAGAGCTTCTGAAGGTCAAAGGCTCAAGACACTGACTTTCTTGTTAAATGAATATTACCCCAAAATGCAGCTAACAATATAAGCAGATTAAACAGCACCTTTCAGTCCTGCAAGATCTTTACCACTGCTTTCAGGTTATTGGAAGGACCATGGGTACCATTATTTAAAGTACTGTTTTGCAAGCTTTAAGAATAAGAATTTAGTCAAAGACTGATAGGAGAAAAAAAAAATAGATTATTTGTAGATTGACCAGCTCTATTTCTAGGCAATTTTTTGCCACAGAAATGTCTATTGAATGGTAAAGCTTCTATTCATTTTTCATAAATGCACAGCCAGCTGAAGCTACATTTTCTGCAGATAAACTTGATCCAAATATAGCTCAGTGTTCAGTAGGAAACTGATTTATTGGTGATATTTGGATGCTTAGAAGTGCTGGGACACCCAGGAGTGGTGTTTCTATTTAGCTAACAACTGCTGGGCACTAGCATCACTGAGCATTCCCTAGTCACAACCATTTGCGTCAATCTCAGCCAAATGTTTTAAGATACAAAACTATTATGTTGTATCAATTATTAATTTTGTTATGAGAATTTCATCAGTAATTTTAGGTGTAAGGATTGGAAGGCTGAGTAGTTTGGGCACCTTTCCCACAAGGGAAAGAGTTGAGTTTCCAAGTACCTTTTTTTAGCTTGATTAGTGTTTTCTGCAATATTGTAAAATGTCTGTGATGGTTCTATTTTTATCAGGATTTATCAGGATTTTTATCAGGATTTTTACTTCTAACCATATTTGGTTTTGTATATTTTATGAGATTCCCTCATCCTAGGAGGATGGTAGCTTCTAGTTCAGGGATGACAATTTCAGTCCAGGGAGAGCAATTTTAAATTTTATTGCAAAGATTGAGGGAAATCATATTATTGACCTTCCTGATCAATTGAATAAAACAACCTCTGTCCTCCCCATAGACACAGCCACCGACATGCACTGTCTGCTTACAGCAGTGTCAGCTCTCCCCATCCTGCCCCCCACAGCCTCTCATTGCAGTGCAAAGCTCAGAGCTCCCACTGCTCTGAGCAGGTTCATTTCAAAGGCTCCGGAGTTTGTACCCAGTGAGCTGTACCCAGTGAGCTGACATCTCATCACCTCTGGAAGGCACATCTCCCATGCACAAAACCAACACACTGCTCTGTTAGCAGAGATGCCCTGCAGATGTATAAGGAGACCCCTCTTTCTGCAGCGGATCAACCATGTGGGTTTCATGCATACCCTTGTTTCAGCACCCACCTAACTCCTTCATCTCAGCACAAAGATCCCTTTCAATGCTGCCCAGAAATACTGGCCAATCTCTATCCGATTCAACATCTCTACATCTCTGTGAAAGCTGGGGGGAGAAGGAGACTCAGCAGCAAACATTTCAAGAGGAAGTGCAACACACAAGTGCTCTGCACGCTGATGCCTAGCCCTGTTGTAACCAAGGGAGCAGTAAATCCCTAATTATAGCATTTGGCTGGTAGCCAAGTAACCAGACACACTGTTCAACCAAGGCTAAATGAGAAGCTTCACATCCGATAGAACAATAAGTTGCATAGTGGTGCACCTTTTCATTTGCTTACAGTGAGAAGACAAAAAAGTCCAGCACCAAAGAGACTGTCAGAGAGGCAATAGATGCAATTTTGTAACAAGGCATAAACTTGCATCCTTCACAGTAAAATAATTGCCCTAAAAAATCTCTGCCTTAATATTATTATTCCATGTTGCTGTCCAATGTTCATTTCCTCATGTTCTCTCCAGTTTCTTCCAAGTTGGATGCTAAGGTCTGGAGTCCCAGAGTATTGGCAGCGCTGCATTTCTATTTCAAGTCTCATGATAGCTGACGCTTTTTCAATATCCAGCCCATGCAGTTGTGTAATTATATGAGGACCTTCACTTTTGTTTTAGAAAAGGCAAGCTTTTAACTTTCATGACTGCGAGGAAAACTTTAACATATATCTCAAGTACATCCTAATATCTTAGAAACAGGACAACTACCTTAATAATCAATTAAGAAAAGATGCTGAGTGCAGTTTTGGGACTCAAGACAAGAGTGTACAGAAAATGGGAAAGATAAAGCCACCTTTCAAATGCACCTCTATTTTTATTTATTTATATATATTTTTTAACAGAGCTGAATGCAGAATGTGCCAGCATTTCCCCTTTCTGGCCAGTTCCTTATGGATGTCGTTGTCATATCACCTGAAAGAGATTGGCAGTAACCTGCAGCCTACAAGTCATCTAGCCACAGGTTTGTCCTATTCTCTTTCTTTTATCACAACAGTATTGGAAGATCTTTCAGTAGAAGAGGGCACAAGGAGGCTAACAGCTATGTGTGCCCTCATACCATGCTTTAGCATGCTTAAGGGTTTTTTTAGAATGGCTTTTGCTGGATAGCTGTCCTGCTTTATCTGATACTTGTGTTTAAATGTATCACAAAAGTATCATTATCACAACAAATAACTGCAAACACTTTGCACAATCATGTACAGTGCGTATGCAAAATCATGTTTTTATGCACATAAATTAAATTAAATTATCAATATTAATCTCTTAATCTGTCTAAGATAGGAAATAACCATTGTTGTGTCTATATTTTTTTAATATAATGTTTTCTGTAATAAGTAAGAGAGCAGGCAACACCTCCTTTCAATTAAAGGAATGTGACAATATTTCCATGCACAGCTCCTAATTGTAATCAAGTTTCCAATTCCCAGTTTTAGGAAATATCAGCAGTTAAATCTACCCTGGGAAGAATGGGAGTTTTATATTAAAAATACTAAATATTTTCCTTCTGAAGTATGACTTAATGCACATTGGAAATTTTAAAGACCCTACTGAAAGTTCTCTTTTGCTTACATTATGGATCTTGCAGGTGAAGTTGGCAGTGGAAGGGTATAAAATGAGCAGCAGCTGAACCAAAGGGAGCAGTCTGCAACCACCTAGGCTGGGGGCAGTCTGCATCTCTTCCAGCTTCCACTTCTTCCCTGGGGCATTTCAGGATGTAGCAAAGGCATCTGGGAGAAGCACAGCTGCAAGGCTTGTGGTTTGGCCTTGGGAAGGCAATTCCACTCTGCATGCTTCTGTGTCTACCTGCAAAGCAAGAGAAAAATCAATGGCTACTTACCTCTTACAGTCAAGTGCTCTAGGACTGACAAGGAAAAAACACTTTCAGAGAATGAGTTATAAAGGCCACATTCAAACCATGACATGTATTGACTTTTGTGCATGGGTCAGGCAACTCTTAACATCTGAGAAAAGCAGGACCCCTCAGTGGGACTTACTTTAAGCTGCCTGATTCTACATCTAGGCAAGCAAATCAGCATCTAGATCTGGAGCAACTGCAGTTGAGTACTGGCCTGTATCCAGTGTTTATTGTCCACAAACGGGGATAAGCATACTGGTTTACTTGGCCTTTGTATTAAAGAGGATACATCACTTTGTTTTCCCTTCACATTAGTGCTAAGATTGTTTATTGTTTGGTGGAAAACTCTTCAGTGGAGTCTTCATGGAAAGGGTGGTTAGGCATTGGAACAGGCTGCCCAGGGAAGTGATGGAGTCATCTTCTCTGGGAGTATTTAGGAGACATATGGATGTGGCACTTAGAGACATGTTTTAGTGGTGGACTTGATAGTGTTAGGTTAATGGTCGGACTTGATGATCTTAATGGTCTTTTCCAAACTAAATGATTCTATGATTTGATGCTAAGGCCTCAAACAAGAAGCAGGCTGAAGAGATTTATCTGCTGCAGCTCCTTTGGGATTAACTGAAAAAGCCCAATGAACTGAGCACCTCCCTGCCTTGTCCCCACACTGCTGTAGGAACCAAGACGCAGTGGTGGCAAACTACAGGTGTACAGGAAGTACTGTTTGTGGGTAGAAGTGGTTTCTTCTTACACAAATGGCATTTCCTATTAGGCAAGGAAGGAGTGTAAACCTCAAAATGTGTCTGCTTCTTCCAGCCGTGTCAAGTGGCTAAGAAGACATATCATCCACGCTATAAACCTTGCTCCCCTTGGTTTCGACCTTATGCTTTTCTGCAACACCTTTACATTACCATTACATTACCATTACAGACCATTACATGCTTCCGGGTGACAGGTAATGGTCCCTCTGAAGGAGGTGCCCGTGATCTGAACCTTCTCTTCTGCACAGGGCAGAGGGACATGTTTAGTTACAGCAGCAGTGGCTTCATCCCTTGTCTCCTGACAGTGCCCCTCTGAAAGAAGAGGGGCACAGGAAATATTGCAGGGGTCATCATAGTACTCCAGCTCCAGATTCGAATGTTCACTTATACATCCAAGTCCGCCTCCACCTCTCTGTCTAAAAACTCAGTCCATCTGTCTTTCCTAATGATCGCTTATATTTTTATTTGTTTTTACTGCTAATGTAGCTGGTGGTACAGAAAACAAAGTATGTAATGAGATAGTTGGGCTGAAGATTTCTTGCTTTAATTTTTTTCTCTGTCTGTCATTCTAGCTGTGAACTTGCTCTAAGGCATTTGTTGAAATCATTGCTTTTAAGTTTGCTTTGTGAAGAAGGATTTCATGACTCCTGGCCCCCAGAGGGTTGTTCTTTGCCCCACCACTTTTCTCTGCCATCTGGCATGTTTACTTGAAGTAAACGTGTAGGGTCAGAGGCCAACCCGGACATGTGGAGGGACAGCTTTGTCATAAAAGCTGTAAGGAATGAGTGGGTGCTCCTGAATATAGCACTGTGCATTTTGTTCAGCTGCAGAAGCAGAACACAAAGACATGAGGTTAGTCATATGGTTGAAAGAAAATAAAGAAAGAAAGCCAAATAGACAGGCAGAACGGTAGATTGTACAACAGTGCTCTTGGTCCTTTTTTTTTTCTTTTTCCTAAGCCTTTCTGGACACATTTCTAAACACTATGGTAGAGAAGACAATAAAATCCCCACCCCCCCCCCCCCCCCGCTCTTATTGAGATCTAATTTACACAACAAGCTCAAGTAGTGGCCTAGAGGCCTTAAGTCACTGCAGGTGCAAGGAGGCAGGCTGAAACAAGTGCAGATATCTGTGCTTCAGTTGTCGAACGATCATTTGTTTAAATGCAATATTCTAATTTTGGCATCTAAGGACAGGAATTAGTTTGACAGGACTTGAAGGAAGGAAGCAGCTAGGTGTGAGGGTCATGTAAATTGTACTCTGTTAAATGAGGGTGGCCCTACAGCACATGTAGGTTTCTGATAGAGCTGTGTAAGCAAGGTACTCTCCCTCTTTCTCATTGCTAGCTAATCCAGAGCTGGTCACAGATCTGTTACACATGGTGGCTGGCACTATGATAACCTCAAAGTCCACTCCTTTGAGGATTTTCTGCTTTCACGTCTGCTTTCCAAATTCAAACTTGTTTTGTGGCTGAGAGTGTCAGCAGCCCAAAGACGAAACTTTGTGACCTCATTTAATCAGCAGGTCTTAGGGAAAGAGGCCTACTCACAAGCAGCTCCTCCTGAGAGAAGTCCGCCTGTGGCCTCTGTGCAGACTAAGTGCATCAGAGCCATGATGTTTCCCACCCCAAGGTCAGCATGGCATACGGTTTGGACCATAAAACCAACACCTCGAGAACTGTCCCCAAGTCTGGCAAGAACGTGCTGGGTGGGGTTCAGCAGGTCGCATGGACCTCCTGTGCCACTGCTCCCCATTTCTGCACTGCTGACTGCTGCTGCACACCCAGCTCCAGAAGGCTCCATGAGCTATCATTAACTGCAGCCACCAGCCTGGTGGCAGGGGAAGAGCAGGCCTCAACCCAAGGCCTGTTTTCTCTCCTTATGGCTTGGATGCAGGACAAGAAGGCCAAAGACCCACAAGGTGGGTTATTGCCCTCCACAAATGAGAAAACAGAGACTGATTGTAAGCAGAGCCTGCCTGCTGTAAAAAGATAGAAAATAATTTATGCCTACAACACGGATGACACAAATTATTGCTGTCTGAGAGCAAGGGGAAGCAGGAAAGGACACCTCGCAGAAGCATGGCCACAAGCACTACCCCTTATGGAGATGACTGGGGGAAGAAAAATCCATGCTGCAGAGTTCATTGTGTGGCATAATGATACTGCATCCCATAAAGGGCCTTCAAAAGAGCAAAACCATTTGTCTAAAATTACTCTGACCGATTTCAGATGATATCTAAATCTGACCATAAAGCAAATAACACACCGTTTAATACTGACAGCTTATTAATGGATCCTTTTTTGCAGCTATGAAATAATGTAATCTCTGAATCAACTTTACTACATGAAGTTCCTTTCATCCATATTTAATACAGGAGCTCTATTAAAAGTTTGTATTAAGCCTAGACAATGAATAATGGAAACTTCCATCTTAGATTCTATCAAATTTTCCTTGGAAATAAATCAACTAAATAAATAAAAAATGCAAACAAACCCAAGAGCTGTATATTTCATCTTTATCAGCCTGAATTTTGGCTTCATTGAAGAAGAAATGGCTTTTTATTTTAGCATCTAGTCAAAACTCTTTCCAGGTTTCAGACCACTTGTCTTCCTGTAATTCTTTTTTTCTGTTTACATGGATTGGTAACCACATGAAAACACTAAGAACTGTTGTCTTTGAGGCATGATGGAGTTGGAGGGCCTAAATCATTATCCTGTTTTGGAAGAAAAAAAAAATCATGTTCAGACAAGCAAAAGCATGCATCTCTGGAGGCTACTCTATACTTTATGAAACCTACAAGGATGCCTTGAGAGATAAACCACTACTAAATATATATATATATACACACACACACACACACACACACACTATATATATATACACACACACATATATAAATAACAGACAGTGCAGTGGTACTAATATAATTATGTCAAATAAATTTAAATATTAACAAAGGTGCACTAGTCCTCTGGTAATAAATGTTACATGAAAGCAGGGGTTAAAAACTTACCAGGATGACTGGAAATTTAAAGTGTAGGAAAAAAAAATACCCCTACACTGAGAAAGTACCAAAGGACTGCACTGTTTACGGAGAAAAAATAAATAAATAAATAAATAAATAAGACTGATTTAAGAAAATTTTCCTCAAATAACCACATTCCCAACGATCTGATCTCACTTGCCAGTAATCTCTGTAGAGCCAAAATGGGCAGAAAAGAATAGAAATATTAGTATTATTCATAATCTGGCCTGAAAAATATTAAAGGCACCACATGAGCTCCCTCAGGGTGTTCAGTTCATATGAATCGCTGCTTACAGAGGAATTTCAGTACTGGTCCATCCCTTTAAAACACATCTCACCCCAGTTACGATTCAAGCAAACAATTAGGCACAAAGTGAGATCTGTCAGCCTAACACTTCTGAATTTGGGAAACTGAGGAACAATCCTAAAATAACACAACTCTTCAAAGGGACCTTGGGAGAATTTTGCTTGTTGTGGAATCATGAAATATTACTTGCTATTTCACGTTTTCTTCTGGCATTCCTTTCATAACATTTTGCAAAGACTATCAGTAAAAATCCTTGTGTTAAAGGAGGATCTTTGGAAAACAGCCACCAATTTCAGGATGAGTTAGCTTTAACCTTGCTTCATACTGCTGCTAGTAACTTGGGAGCATAAGAGAGAACAAAGTCTCATGAGAGAAGGAGGCTGCTACAGGAGCTTTGGACACCTCCATCACTATGTCACAGGCAGAACTGATTGGGTACCGTTAGGAACTCCAGGTATGAGTCTAGCTCTTTCTATTTATTCCATATGCAAATCCATAATGAACAGCAAGCAGCTGCTTCCTAATTTTGTTTAGAATCCTAATTGTGTTGCATTGGCCATCAAACTTGAACACGTGGGCAAAGAAAGCAGAGGGAATCAAGATTACTCATCTGAAACAATCTCAAGGATAAGAACACCATTCTGTATTGACAGTATTATTACTTTTCGTTCTTGGTGCAGGTTAATCCAAATGTGTTCGTCCAGTGAAAATGTACTGAACATGCAAATATGAAACCAATTATTAGGATATCCACAGAAATCAAATATGATTTGTGTAAACATTCACATCAACAACTAGTTTTAAACAATTTAACCCTTACAGTCAGTGGCTGAAGAAGTATCACAAAATCAGTAATTGCACTGAGATAGTATTTTGAATTTTCCATATCAGCAGACAGCTGGAAATATGTACCATTTTTTTCATAGACGTGAACAAAAAAGAAAACACTAAGATCTATACAACAATTTATTTCAAGTTGCATGCTTGTATATACACTCAAATATACATGCTCTAACATTCACTTACACCTGCAGAAACAAGCAGAAATTTGCCCAATGATTTATATCACCATGCTAAAAAGTCATTAAAATATACAATATATCTACCTAGTTCTGCTTTTAAAATGTTCCAATTATCATTTATAGACACTAATGATCACTTGATGATAGTAATTTTTAAGTCTTGACTTTATGTCTGGCTTACTCTCCAGTCTCTATCATAATCTGTAGAGATCTGAGGCTGTCATAATGCTACCTGTGATGTGAAAGAAAAGATTTATTCAAAAACCCTCATAATAACAATTATATCACTATAATAGACAAAATGCTGGATTTGGACTCAAGTAGCCCGTTCATCCCATTATTCTGATAGTGTGGTCTATGTGCAAGAGTCAAGATCTTCATAACAGACTTAAGTATCTCAACTCTACAAATGCAAAATGCATATGTAACATGAAGTATGGCCTTGTTCTATTGCCACGGTTACTACACACAGGAAGTTACCTATATTACCGTCAGGTGGAAGTCCAGGTGGCAGTCAGAAGGTCCAGGACTAAATTCTGCTGATGGTAGTTTTTTAAATTATTCAAATTGCTTATAGTCTTCATATGTACATATGCAAATCAATCTTACACTGTAATAATAATAATCTTACTGCCTATGATATCTCCAGACATCTCCAGACGTCACCAGGTCAAAGAAATTCCATTGTAAACCCTCTCTTTTTTTGGTTATTTTAGTTGAGGCAGTTAGGCAGCTCAGACCAAAAATGCACATTTAGCTTTACCAACGTCAGAAGATTGAACTGGTTTAATTTTGTGGTTTGTTTTGTTTAGTTTTTAACCAAATTAAATAAATGGATACATGCTTCTTGCCAAATATCTCTTAAAAAAACGTTTCTGTTTACCATAAAATAATCATAAAAAGGCTGGTTTTGACCAGCCACAGGAACTAATTCATCTATTTTTATTAATTAAGAATAGCATAAAACTACATATACATTTGTACATTAAGAGGTACAACAGTTTTCTGGAATAATAAAAACCGAGATCAAAGACAAATGAAGTGAAGCTTCCACAATGGAATCTAAAGTAATAGTTTACGTTCTTCTAATTCAACAGAAGTACTTGGCAAAGGAAAACACAGAATAGCAAAGCTAAGGTTTCGGAACTAAAAAATAAAGGCAGACTTCCGTGGAATCTAAGGTATAAATCACCAGAAAGACATTCTTGTAAGTAATTATTACTGGTCATCTCCTCTTCCTCTGCAATTTAATGATGAGCTCACTAAGTGCATCGCAAAATAACAGAACTTTGAGGCTAAAAGACAGAATTATAATGTGTATGATTTCTTTGCCCATACCTTAAAATGCTAAACATTACTAAGTGGCAACTTTAACCTTAGGTCTTCACAAGCACTTTCACAAACAGCAGGGCATGTGCATGAAGTTCAATGTAATCACATATGGTTGTTGGGATAGATTTGGTTCTCTTAAGTGCTAAGTCATAAATGTGCAGCATTGAGTACTGAGGAAGGGAATTGCAGCTGTTAAACCAACACGTCATATTGCAATGCTGATAGATGGCTTTGGCAGTACAAATTATTGCCATGAGTGTTAATGACCTGACCACTAAAGTAAATCATTGCAGTTGTATGTACATAATCACAGTACTTCTCAGTAAATGCTTTTCACTAAATACATTCACAATATTTATATAAGTCCATAAGGATCTCTCTTCTCATAGAAGAGAAGGAGACAGAGAAAAGAACAAAATGATGCTATTCAAAAAGTAGTCAGCATCCTTCAATTAAAAGAATAAGAACAGTTCTTTTGGAAACCATTGTACACCATGCAACTCATGGGCTCAGTTAATTCAGAAGGAAAGCAAGAAAATGAAAGGACAGAAATGCATTGCATTATTCTCAGAAAAGTTCAAAATTCAAATACTAAAAATAAGAATAAGTGGGCAGCAAGGTCTTGAACACCAATTTCTACTGAAAAGGGGGGGGCATGCTTATTTTTATTTACCCATATTTCCAGTTATAGTATTATTACTATTAGCAAATTCCTGGGAACCTAAGCAACAGATATGCTATTGGCAGATCAGCCAAGCACACTGGTTTTTTGTTTTTTGTTTGTTTGTTTGTTTGTTTCCGGTAAGAATAAAGCATCGTCTGTGTCAAAATTTGCTTTTCAACATTTGACATATAATCATCCCATTACATGGTCTAGGAAAGTCTATAGTGTGAGATCTTTAAGGGTTACCGAAATATCATGTCCAACAGTCCCATCTCTAAGAATTGGAGACATTCATCACCCTCCCAAATGTACCATCTTATAAAAGAGTTGTTTATTGTTTGAATAGAATTGATATATTTGTACCTATTATTGTACCTTGCTCTGTCTGCAGTTCAAGATTTAATGAGATCCCTGATCTGGAAATGAACAAGCAAAAGGGAAGGAAACTCTTGAATCCAGTGCCAGCCAGGTCTATCATATACTCTGATTCCATTCCACCAACTAGCATAATTTTTTTCTTGTCAGGATTCAGTTGTAATTATTCAGCCTTCATTCAACCTAGGTTGGGGGTCCCAGAGGCTGACAAATTTGAACAAAAACATTACAAGTTTCAAAAAAAATAGAAACAAGAAGATCATTTTGTAAGTGTCACAATTTAAAACAACTATTTTGCTCCCTTTCTATCAATAAATATGTTGAGTGAACACAAAATGCAGCAGAGCCCTGACATATCTCAGATGAGAGAATCCTTCCAGCAGATGGTCAGCTATCTGTCACTGTATCATCTCATCTTTCATTAAAAAAGTCTTGTAGCATAAAAGTAATTCCATCTACCTCTGTCATGATCTGCAACCATATTTTCAGTATTTTGCAGCAGAAAAAAAAAAAAAAGAGACTATTGCATTGTACACATACGAGCCACTAATGTTCCAAAAGATATGCAAAGAATTGTGCCCTGAAGAATTAATCCCATGACCACATCCATCCAGATGGACCCTTGCTGTCGCATAGACTAAATAGCAAAGACTCAGGCTTAAAAGCATAATTGCCACAATTTTATGCACAGTCACAACAAATTAAGGGTGTCACCTGTCATAGCCATCTTTGGCTAAAAATTGATAAATACATTCGTAGAGTTGTCTTGCAAATTTTGTTTGTGAATACTTTTTCCATTTCACAAAGATCTTATTTGATTCTAGAAACAACTGATAATATAAACTATGCCTAATCTGAAATGTTGTTTTTCCAGTTACAATGATGCCTTATTTATGTATAACAAAATAAAAATTGACCTCAAACTGATATTGATCTTCTCCAAAGCCAGACCAGGAATTTTCAGGGTTTTTCAATGATGCAGCAGTTAAGTATGCTACTCTTCTTTAAACTAAAGAGTTTATTAATAGCTATAGAAAAGGAGGATGGTGCTTAAAAAGAGCATCAGAAATCTGCTACAGAGGTTGGACCTTCATGTTGCTACAGTTTCATCTTTCTATAACCCCTTTTTTTTTCCAGCATTAGGATAAAAACACACAAAGTCCTCTCCCTCCTCACTGCACCCTCCACACAAGCACACATTTTACAACCCCAGGTTCTGCTTCAGAGACCTGTATTTCTGTTTTGAGTCCCCAGCCACACAGGTAAACATTGTACTTTTCATTGGATATAAGTCATTAAAGTCAGTAAACGGTAAAAAATGAATAAAACAGCAACTTATGTATTTTTAACACCTCTGAGTTAAAACCACTTTGCAATAGGGAAGAAGAACAGATGCTCATTTCTAAATGCTAAAGCCACCAACTGGGAATATGCCAGTTGTAACTGCTGCCATCTGTTTACAACTGTTCTTTTTACCTAGCTCTCTGAGATTCATATCTGAATTCATAGCCATACGTTTGCACTAGGAAGGGGCAGTGGGAATAGTATAAGCAGGAATTTTCCCAAGTGCTCTCACCTTTATTAAATAAGAACTTTCAGTAATTACTGGTCTGCAAGATCTCTGTGAAATGGTAAATCAGGGACAGTTTTTCCAGGATTATATGGTGACAGAAGTTGTTTAAAAAACATTTCTCATTATTGCTTTCCCACATTTCATTTATCCTATTTGCTTTCCCTCTGCTGCCTACCCTCTCTCTAGTCAGGTGGAAGTTGGGTTTATAGCCCTAGGTTCCTATAGGGCTAACTCAGCTTCTTATAGAAACAAAGCATCTTTTGCATATGCCAGTATCTGCTGCTCAGGTTCAGCTACAGTATTGAGTTGCACAATGCAATTAACACCTATTTTTGTGTAAACACACTGAGACATCCCTTGCAACCATGTTGTTATATTTTTGGCACTGTCTGACAGAGACCATTCAAGATGGCAGTGAAGTACTGATCTAAGTACAATATGACATATATAATGTCAAAAATTCCCTTATCAATACCCACAAAATCCTTTTAAATGAACAAATCCATGCTTTGTTAGGTTAGAGAAAACTCACATTTAAATATTCCACTAAACCCTGTCATATACAGTTTGCACTTTTCATGGCAGCCACCTTTTCAACAAGCACATGTACAGAATCAGGATCTTCAATAGTTAACCACAAAATTTGCTAATACTTGAGACAAAAAGCCAAGATTTGTAGCTGGCCACATCTCTACAGCTCTGGCAACTTTTCTGGGATGTTCACAGGGATGGTTTGGCCCAGGATACTGGCAGCATCTTAACTTCTTTAGGGATTCACCTGTATTTCACCTAACCTATTCACCTGCATTTTTAGACTAACTCAAGGAACTAGGAACTGGTAAAGAATGCTGTTATAGGACTCTCTGTACTTATTGACCTGACTATCTTTTAAAAGATGTCATTCCAATTTTCCAAAGATATGTGAATGTTTTTTGATGGAGCTAGTGGCATCAGTGATAATGAACGTTTAGTTACAAACAAACTATTATTCTCATTTCTCTCTCCATATTTTCAATTTAATGCAGCCTAATTGGTCTTTTACACCCACACACACACCAAAAAAAAAAAATCAGCTAGAACAAAATAGAACAAATGCACTGCTAGATTTGAAGGCCTGCCATCCTCTCTTTATCTCTCTCCAGGAATAGATGGGCGTAGAGAGGGCTAAAATGATTTAAGAACAGTGGGTCAATAACACAGTAATCAAAATGACTTAAATATAAAGAATGCCATCTCATTTATTCTTCTCTTTCTTATTGCTATTTTTCACCTGAATGCTGAAGACAAAATTAACTCCTGAGAAAAATATGTTTTAAACTGTACTTTACATTCCAATGTCAGGATTATCAGCTAGCAATAAGAGAAGTTAGAATTATTAGAGGAAAAAAAAAAAAAAAGCTGTATTTCCTTCTAGTTCTGTTTGTGTGTATAATGGTTTTTTACAGCATTTTGTTGCATCATCAGTCAGTGCCACATATTGTTATTGGTCCTTAAGCTAGCAACAAAAGAGAACACAACAATTTTCACATTTGTTATCCTATTTTTAAAGTACCACAATAAGTGGAAAGAGGATGGAAAAGCAAACACCACTTTTGTTGAGTTAAACTAGAACTGGTAGAAATCTGTGGTCAAAAAGCAGCAAATCTCTGAACAGACAAAGGAAGATAAGAATATATGAAAAGCCTAGGTATACTATCTATCCAAGACATACTCTCATAGCAAAGTTTTTAAGATAATGTGGTATGACCTATTCAACAAGTATTTATGTGGAAAGCAACAGTGATATAAAAAATTCATATGAGTTAAGTTACTGTATTATAGAGACTTTACAGTAACTGAGGGCTTCTGAAATAGTGAATTTGACAGAACAGCAGAAAGAAAAGATGCTTTTGTAACACTTCTGGCATTATGTCTCTAAGAAGTCGGCATTCTATTTCTTTTGCTATTCACATTACATTTAAAATGATAGTTTTTGGAGTATAGACAGTAAGTGTGCCTGCTATAGCATCTTAATCTTGGCTGGAGCATCCAAAACAATCTGCACAACGTCAAGCACAATGAGTTCTTGATCAGCTTTCTGGTCAAGACATCCCTGTTTTTCAAGATGCAACCCCCTCCCCTCTCCAACCCCCAGGCTTATTGTTGCTTTATCAAAGAAGATTAAACATCATAATAATAATAAAAATATTCCCCTCTTCAACATTTAGAAAAAAGTAAAGCCCCAGGTGCAGTGAACCAGTGTGAGACTAGTTAACATGTGGCTGTTCAGCAAAAGTCCACGATGGTGCCAGACGTGCTAAGGAAGTGATCTCAGATTTTTGCTAACGGACTACATACCATACTGCTCATTGATCGTTCTGACTCTCACAGATGCAAGCAAGAAGGAGAGAGGAAGAAGGATTGGGGAAGGGGGAGCGGAAGGGGAAGGAGAATTAAGGGCAGGGGCAGGGGCAGGGGCAGGGGCAGGGGCAGGGGCGGGGGCAGGGGCGGGGGCAGGGGCAGGGGCAGGGGCGGGGGCGGGGGCGGGGGCGGGGGCAGGGGCAGGGGCACGGCAGGGAAGGGAAGGGGAAACAATTTATTTTCATAATCTGATTAATAAATCAGGAGGCATTTTAAATGTTGTTTTATGCCATTGCTTTTGGCTACTGCATGACTCGTCTGAAAATTTGTATTATACCTAAAGGTTAAGCACCGGAAACAAATTTGCCTCATGATGACAGAAACGCCAAGGAAAAGAAGTAATTAAAGGAGGAGAGATGTCCCTCTGTAGCCTAAGTCCTACCTCACACTTAAAACAAGATCTTACAGTCCTAAAATGTCAGATTCTTTTTTTTCCCCTTTTTATCTGTCTAAAAAAATTGGAGCAAGACAAGTTTTGAAAGGGGCAGAATGCACCACAAGAAAAGCTAATAATGAGAGCTGTACAGCTATGCAATAGTCCTCTTGAAAAAAAAAAAAAAAAAAAAAAAAGTCAATGAATATCAAAAACCAGGTACCAAAGAGCATATTGACAAACTATAAATGCTTAATGTGAGAAACATAAGTGCTTAATGCCAATGACATTTTGTCTCTGCAGTAACATTCTTAGAAACTCTAGAACTTGAAAATTGCAGAAGAAAAAGGTAGGAAAGGAGGAGGAAAGAATTACAACCTTGAAAGATCCTTGAGACATTTAAGACTTTAAGAGGTAAATCACGAAAGGTTCTTGGGGAAACTAAGAACTCACTGGCTCACTAGAAAATACAGTGTTTAAGAAGAAATAGGTTTGACTGATACAAGCAAATCCTGTTATGCTTTCCCTGAAATATTTTAAAAGCTTGTTGGCATGTTTAAGGCAGAAATGATTTTCTTTATCTACTAAAACTACATGAAGTACTGGTAGAGGTGCACAGGAATAATGAATTCCTTTAGTTCCGCAACCTGACCCACGTGCCTGGGCATATATATGTACTTCATGAGGGCTTCATGACACAGTTAGGAAGAAATACCGAAAGAAGCAAAAACTTTCTGAAAATTTTCTGCAAAAATCTTTTTTTTTTTGGAAAATGAATCAACATGATTCAGTGTTGATTCTCTAATATGAAACAGTTAAAGACTGTGACCTGATTCTCTCAGTGACATGGCCCAATCTTGTAGGTCATTGCACAAACACATAAGGGTTATGGCCTAAGCATTAATTTTTGCAAAAATATATTCACAGCTGGTGTCACAGATCGTTACACATCCTTAGAGAAAAATATATTTTTTTTCTTTGCATTCATCTATACTGGGAGGGCATGTATCACTATTCAGGGAAGTATTAAGCAAGGCCAATATACTCTAGTTTTTGAAAACTCATATTGAATGTCAAGACCTTTGTTAAAAATTACTCCTTACTGATGCTAAAGCTAGTGCTTTTTTTCTCTTTTGGTCGTAATAAATTATTTCTAAAATGGTACACTCTTTAAAATGCAATTCAAACTTTTTTTTTTTCCCCAACTGAAAAGAAGACTGAAAGTTTGCCATGCTACCATACCATCAGAGAAAAAATATAAAACATGACCTGGAAAATCAGTTTCTGAAATTGAATTACTCTGTAATTAATGCTTGGGAGAAAAAAATTAATAAATAAAGTTGAAAATACAAACTTGATCTGAACTAAAGAAGTGAAAGACACACTGAGATCAGGGAAGATCTACTGCTACAGGCTGCAATAAATATGAAATATTAGTGAGCTAGTGGAGCTACCAGCAACAATTTAAAGGCAGAGCTTCCTAAACATGTGCTATTGGTATCTTCAAGAAAGTACTATAAAATTAATAATAATAATAATAATAATAATAATATAAAAATGTCAGCTCCCTGGGCAAAAGATAGGAGATTTTACTGCTTTTTTGCCATGAGAAAAAGTGGTAGGACAAGCAGGACAAGCCTCCTGCAGGGCACAGCTGGCAGGTGGAGCAGCATCACAGTGATAGCAATGCTGCTCACTATGGCACAATACAATTTTCCTCTTACAGTAACAGTACCTGAGCAAATGAACTTGAGGAAATCTCAGGTGTAAGAGGGAAGACAACAGGAATACCTCTAAAATATGAAATGTTTTTCCCCTCGCCTTTTTATAGATGGCATTCCTGAGTGGAACCTTCCTAAAAGGCAATGTTTGTCATATGAGAAGGCTTCTTAGTGTTTCATTTCATGTGGCTCTTTTGAGCTCAATCATCTATTCATAGAAGAGTATTGCAGAGAAAGCAGCAGTTCTGTGCTTTTTTTTTTTTTTGCCTTTTTTTTTTTTTAAGGAAAAAAAGTTGTTAAATATTAACCAATTTTATAGGCATCTTCCTGGTAAAATCTGAAGAAAAAAAAATAAAAAAAAAAATTCCAGGTGGACAAAAAAAAAAAAAAAAAGAAAAACATAAGCATTTTCGTAATATATATTTATATTTATATATATATATATTCCCCCTATTCATTGTAAATGAGAAGCTAGACAGAGCATGAGACCAGCAAATGGCAGAGAAAGAAGCACTGTGATTAAAATCAAGAACAGAACCCAGGATTTAAGCAGATGGATCTAGCAGTGAAAATTGACACAATTAAACTTGAATATAGACCTTCAGGTTTGCTGAATTCACCTAGATTACAGATGCTGACTAAAGAACAATCTAAAATGCATTCAGGTGGAGCTTATCACTGGGTAGGAATGTCCTACTCTTGGAAATGAGCTATTCCAGTTTCTTCTTTATCTGTTTTTGGTTTCCATAACTTTTTTTTTTTTTTTAAATCTCAGCTTCTGTTTGGTGCAAAAGAGATGGCACTTTCTGTTCCTTCCTTGTGTCTGAATATGTAAACCAGTCCTTATAAACCAACCTCCAGCTGCAGAGAGAAAAACACTTGAGGAAAACAAATACATATATTGTACAATGTTTCCTAAACAGTTTATGTGAGATTCTATATATCTCTATATCACCATATCTCTAGACTTGCTGTGCCAACTGTTGTTTAACTAACCAGAAATTTCCCCTTTCCAAACAAATATTTTTATTATTATTTTGTCAAACCCTTATGTGCCACCAGCCAGACCCTGTACAAGATCTGTGTAATGCCACTGAGGTTTCAGAGTTCTATGAAAACTATACATTACTTAGCTGAGGCTCTCAAAAATTAGTACTTACATTTAGCCTCTTCCATCCATGCCTTATTGCTTTAATAAATAGTTAGTTCTTGATTACTGTTAACCAGCCAGAATTTTTGCTTTAATCAAGAATCTAAGTAGTGAACATTACAAGCCTATGCCAAGTGTTAAAATAATTATGGTAATTTCAAATTCAAAGTGTTTCTTTTTCTTTTGCAAGAGAGAAAACAAATCCTGATAAAACTGCTCTGAATTGCACCAGGCCTCCCCTCCCCTTATTTCTCATGCTTATGTATTTCATGAACTATTTACGCACATACAGTACAAATGTGAATCATTCTTTCCTTAATTGCCAACATGTCACTGTTAGGCATACATATGCAGCTGACAGCCTGGCCCACCATTTGCTACAAGGGGAGAGTGTTGAGAAAGCAGCTGTCACAGTGATATCAGTGCTCTGGCCAGGCAGAGCACGCAGACCGGGCATGCACAAATTCCATTATCTTAGTCTTATCCTTAATCCCGCCGCCCTACAGAGAATGGTTGGTACAGGCTCAGCTAGCAAAGGCCCCAGCTGCAGTCTCCTGTTAGCTACCATCAGCTGCTGGCCATAGTAGCCTCTCTAGGGAACTGTTAGTCCACAGCTTTCATCTACAGATGCTAAATCAAATGTTTTTTCAGATCTTCGGCATGTATTCCCCCGGGACCCACCAACAGGGTTTTATCATGCTTTTAAAGATTCCTAATCAAAATTGGTTGACTGTACTTCTTCTCTACAGTAAGCTGAAATACAAGTGTGTAGGACCTTAAGTGGCCAGAGCTGCACATATGGGTGGTGAGAGGGGTATTTGGTAGTGTTTGCTGAACATCTTTCATGAGGGAGCCTAGCAGCATGAGGGACTGCAGAACCATTGCATCAGCTAGACCACAGTGCTTACTTGGTTTATTAAAAAGTCTTTTAGGCTCTAGGGCCGATGTATCTAGAGTACTACTGCCACTTTCTAGCTGTATTAGATGAAGAATCTGTGTAGCCTCATATAATCTCTTTACTTCTTCAGAGCTCTGCATACTTTTATCATCTCCATTACCTTAGGAGCTGTGATTGGATTTAACCTCCTGCACATTAAATTAGTGTCAGCTGTCATTCTTTGTATATACATTTGTTAAATTCAATCTGGTCTATATGGGAGTATGAGGCACAGGCAGAGTAAGTGTATTAAAATCTTCCACAGAAGGACTGAAGGGCTTAAAATCTGGAATTTTTGTTCAGATAAAGATAGCTAAATTCTTGTTCTTACTGCACTTCTTCTCAAGGCTGATATAGCTTATGCAAGCCTCTATAGCCTTCTCTCTGAGTATTAGGAACGATAAGCTATATAGGACTTTCTCATGCTGAAGCAGTCTTTTTTTTTTTTTTTTTTTTTCCATTCTAATACCATTTCAGTGATCTTGTGAATTTCCCTGGATTAACATCTCCAGAAAATGATGTTATTTATCTAAAAAATAGGCATAACAAAGACAGCCAGAGAAACTGCAACGTAGACATTACCATTTAGACCACTCTTTCCAAAGCAAACACTCCTACCAAAAGAAGTTTTTGCCAATTCATCATTGGCTTCTCTGTTTCGACAGGGAATCCTATCAAGGATTTCCACTCTGCTGCAAGGCGCTTAAATGGATTTGTCTGCTAGGAAGTGACCAAAGATCACCAACATAGTTTTGTTGTTTTTCCTTCTATCATGCCTATGATGACAAAATGCTTTGTGTTTTTAAGATGATGATTGTGTTAGATAAAACATTGTTTCTGACTAACTTTCCTGATATCTTTCTGATGCACATCCAGCTTCCAGCACAGTTTGTTGCCCTTTTCTGCCATCTTTTCTGACAGTTTTCTTCCCCATGCCATACCTCTTGCTGAGCACTTACAAAGATCATCATTCTGGTCACATCTGGTGGCCCTTCGTGGGAGTAGTTATGCAGCACTTTCCAAAGCCATGGAACTTCCTTATGTTCCATGGCAAGTTAACAAGAATGGGCGTTTATCTCTCACTGTGCACGATTACTATTTTAACACATTGATAATGTAGTCAAAAACACACTTCTTGGCCTTCAGAAGCCATCTTAAGAGAGTAACAATCTGGACCAATATTTTCACTAGTAAGCTTTATAATCAATGCTTGTAACTCAATATTTACTGCAAAACTGAAACCTGTCATTTGTATTCTCTACCAAAACTGATTTGTTTTGATTTTAAAATCCAGATTTATAAAGGAAGTGTTGCAGATGGCATGTATCAGGAACAGTGTACCCAGAAGGACCAGGGAGGTGATCATCAGCAGCTGAGGAATCTGGGGCTGGCTGGTCTGGAGAAGAGGAGGCTCAGGGAAGAGACTGGGAGTCAGCCTCCTCACGCAGATAACTAGGAATAGTTATAGGTGATAGGATGTAGTGATAGGACTAGAGGGAATGGCCTCAAATTCACCAGGATAGGGTCAGGTTGGAAATTAGGAGACATTTCTTCTGAGAAATAGTCGTATGGTATTGGAACGGGTTGCCCAGGGAGGTGGTGGCATCACCATCCCTGTGAGTGTTCAAGGAAAGGTTGGACATGGTGCTTAGGGACCTGGTTTAGTGGGTGACATTGGTGGTTGGGGGATGGTTGGACCAGATGATCTTGGAGGTCTTTTCCAACCTTAATGATCCTATGAGTCTATGATTCTGTGTGTGATGACAAAGTTTACAGATGACACAGAACTGTTTAGGTCACATAAAATCTCCACATAGCATAACAAAGCCCAGCAGTCAGCTAGGACTGTGGCAAATGAAGCACAATAAAGACAAATACAGGGCAGTACACCCTGAAAAGAATAATTTTAACTACACAAACATCTTGCAAAAGATGAAATTAGTTTTCACTATTCAGGAAGATAGATTGGGTGAAACTGAGTGTACAGTGACAATCCAGTAAGTGTATTGTAAGATCATGACTTTTTTTTC
Source organism: Cygnus atratus (assembly GCF_013377495.2). NCBI lineage: Eukaryota > Metazoa > Chordata > Aves > Anseriformes > Anatidae > Cygnus > Cygnus atratus. Next base: position 72,557,105 of record NC_066396.1, read on the forward strand.
AGTTATTCCTTACCTGTCCTGAGTAAAAGGCAGTAAAGGGATACCTTAATGTCATTTATCAATTAATTCACAAGGAAAAAAAAAATCTCAGGTCACCTTCCAGAAAAAAACTTGTTTCCCCCTTCTCCCCTTCTCCCACCTGGCTGTGCTGGCTGACCTGTTTGGGATTGTCAGAAAATGAAGCAGAAAAGGAAGCAGAAAAGGAAACTTTTTCCCTGGCTTTTCTGGCATAACCCCTGCTGCAGCAAGTCTACAGAGACTATCAAGAAGTCTGCTACTCGTACAGTTCTCAGGCTAACCCTTGCTTCAGAGTATGAATGGCATGCACTTTGAGTTGGCTAACACAGATCATCCAAGTCATGGAAACGACATTGGAATATTTTTCTTAGCATGTTTCAGGCTCAGGCCATGAACAACACCATGTGTTTTACCTTTATCCTTTCCAAAGTCTCCATATATTAATATATAACACATTTAGATTACATTTCCATTCTCTTTTTCATAACAATGTGATAAAATTAGCTATTTCTGCCATAAAACATAGGCATTTATAACGACTTCTTTGTGTCATACACAAAGGAATACATCTTGCATATCAGCAGCCATAGTTTACATTTGCAGCTGTGAGCTAAGCTGAAAAGGAGGGTTGCATGCTTCTCTTCTTTATTAGAAACTAAAGTGTCCTTTAGAACATTTGTTCTTAGGTTGCTGTATACTGTGGTTAGAGTGGTGACATTCCCCTTCAGAACTGAATGTAGAAGTTGAAGTGTTTTGGTTATGGACTTAAAACATGCCATCAGTGATACCTCCAAATATCAGGGCCATTTCTGAATGTTGCATTCTCTTTCCATCTCGGTCAAATGTCCAAGGGTAAGAGCACAGCAAACTTTGGAAATATTTCTTTTTTAATTCAGGGTATAAAAGAACAGATTTCTTGTTAGATCTGTTTCCGCTGCTATATTGATAAATAGGTTAGGGCTACTGATCTGATAAAGGGACCCAACAGTCAGACTGTGATGAGATCCAAGGTGATTTTTTTTTGTCAGGAAAGCTCGTCATTCCTCAACCTTGTTAAGAAGACTGAGTAAAGACAAGGAGGAAAAAAAACATTTGATGTGGAAATCTGTATCTAAGACGTTGGTTTCTAATGCTCTTGGTTACATTTGTTGTTTTTGCCAATTCCCAGATGTGGGATGCAACCTTTGACAGAGACATCAAGATGAAAAATACACAAAAAATACCTAACCAACAACAGAGGCAAGAGATAAAGAGGATGGGAGGTCCAGTGAAGATAACTCCAGCTCCAGCTTCCATTCCTTTCCTTTCTCACCACTCAAATTACTACCTCTAAACACTTCAGCTTAGTCTTCCACTTCTCTCATACTCACTACTGTGCAGCACATGGTGAGCTCTGTCCAGTAAAACAAGCATCCACAGATGACAGACATATCTGCCAAGGGTTTTCCACCAACCTGATAATTTATAACTACTACAAGGTCTGAAGAAGACTGAAGACAAGCTAGTCCTGTGATAATCCTGAGACAGCATGAGCGAAAGCAATCACACTGGATCTTCTGCCCACTTCCCCCTCTGTTTCTGCTGTGGGGAATGAACAGTAGTGAGTCCCACGCAAGACTTTCAGGGGAATGTAATCAGTGTGCTGGCAGGAGAAAACTGTTCTGCAGCAAAATATGACATATTCACAGCTAAAAGCAAGTGAAAAGGTGAACACAAAGCCATATGAGCAGCGTTGGCTAATTACTCACAGAACAGCATCCACAAAGTCCGCTGCCCAAGATAACTTACACTGCAGTCTTCGAGCAGCTGTGCCTACACTTCAGGGCAGATGTGCTCTGTTTGAGACCCTTCTGTTGTGGTTCTCTGTGTTATATTGAGCCGCATCCCAAATCCCATCTGGGGAGAGACCTGAGTACACAGCTGAAGGGAAGACAGGTGGTGCAGGCTTGACAAAACGACCAGCGAGCTCCCTGGTCCTGAAGATCTGGGGATTGGACTGTGACTCATGTCTGACAGTATGCCCCTCTTGACAACAACAAATTTTATTTGAGCTGACGGTGGAAGAGGAGGAAAGAAACTCGGGAGCCTAGGTGAGATATAAGGTGTCTAAATTTAAGTTTCAGTGCTTCTGGGTTTGCCCCAAAAATGCCAACAAATTTTTAAGCCCACGGAACGTGTTCCCCAGACAAAAACAAATAATATACCTTCCTTCTTGAAAAATAAAAGATTAAAAAAAAAAAAAAAAGTCAGCTCAGAGTTCAGTTCAGTTTCTGGGATTCTGAGAACTTGAACATTTCCATGAGTTATTTGTTGTCTTCCCTGTGATGTTACCAATGGTCTATCACAAAAGGGTAGAGGGGCCACTTGCTTGTTGGTGTGAGAATAGGTATTCTATTGTCTAATCTTTTAAACTTCACAGCCCTGTCCTCAGACAGAGCAGTGCCAAAAGTCTGCTTTTGAGGATTTTATTTATTATTTTTTTTTAGCGACTGCAGTTTAGACTTTTGAAGACAATTTTGTACTGAAGAGAACAGCAATGTCTTCTCTAGAGAGAATGGAAGCTGCATGTCTCTAACATGCATTGTGAATCACTGTAGCTTAAACTGGTCTGTGGGCTTAAATAAATAGCTCTATTGATCCACCTCCTTTCAAAACAAGCTGCATTGTTTCACAATGAGGCATTCTCGGCTCTTGTTCTCTTATCTCCTGTCAGAGATCAAATGTACACTACTGAAAAAAAAAAAAAAAAAAAAAAAGAATGCTCAAAATACTGTAGAGCAAAAAATTGGTTATTGATGATATTTTGGGTTTGTTCAGTGGTATCAACTTAGAAAGGACCATGCTTGAAATTACAATGTTTTTGCAACTTTAGGTAGCACAGAGAAATCTGTGCTCCAGATACCTCAGGATCAACATTAACCTTTGGACAGACAGACAAGGTCAAACCAATTTAGAAGAAATTGCTAACAATAATAAGAAATATCTAAAGGTCAGCTACCTAACCTTTACATTATTGGGTAAGGTGCTAATAACAGTCGCAGTACAGATGTGCTGCTGAGAGAGTTTTGTCTATACCAGAGTAAAAGAAATATCTGCTGTATTGGCTTATAGCTGCCTGTGATGTTGAGGGCAAAAGATGCTACACCGATGAGATACATTAGACTACAACTCTGAAAAGCAAGGCATTTTTTTCCCTTCCCCATAAGACTTCAAGTGCTGCTGCCCTTTTGTGGTACAACATAGCAGGTCCCTCTGCCTGCTTTTCATAGCTCACCCACTGCCATTATGAAACAGCTTCCAAATTCATATCACTTTTTGACTCCTGGTTGTAATAAAATTAAAATAACCCCTCATGCTCAAGGCAATCCTTGTGATCTCTGAGGAGTACAGAACACCTGCAAGAGGTGTTAGCATGAGTATTACTGTTTACAGAGCCTGATAGAAACAGAGCCATAAGGATGAATACAGCTTTCTGCAGCAGCAGCAGTTAGACTAAAAAACATAAAAAAATAAAAATGGGAGAAAGGAAAGAAAATCATGTCTGGTGTCAGCAGCCAGAATTCCCTAGGGAAAAAAATAATAATAATAAAATAACTTTTATTTCTTGACAATCTCTTCATGTCCATACTGTACCTAGTAGTCAAGAATGAGATCAACTGTGGAAATTGGTGGCCTTCTACAGACCGAAGAGAGGAAGGAGATTTCCTCTGAACCTGTCGGGTTCTGCACCAGTGTCCTGTGCACCCTCCATCTGACCACCACTGCCCAGAGGGTGGAGCAGAGTGGTGTATTGGACCACAATGTCCAAGGGCTGCCAGACTCTAAGGAGGAAAAGGTATGGTAAAATATGAGTATTCATGCCAGAAGCCAGACTCAGCAGTCCCTCAGATCCTCAGAAGAGACCAGGGATATGGGTTTTATATCAGCCTTCAGCCAGTGCAGGTGTTTGATACTGATTTGAACAGAAATAAGAACGGGCCTATAGAAACAGCTACAAAATCAGTTCTGTCTTTCTGGGATGAAAAAAGCTTAAATCTGACCTTTCAGGAAGATAATGGAAAGTCAACATCTTTTACTTGACTGTAGGATATGATTCATTACAGATTCAATTAAAATAATAAATAACATTTCAGTTGGATAAAATAAGAGGTCAATGGGTTGGTAAGCTGCTTATGCCACTTTTTATGCACTCCATTGAACTAGCAATGGACAATTCAGAGACTTCAGCTTTGTACAATTGCTACTGCCACAGAACAAAATGAATTTCTGGTCTGTTTTAGCAGAGGAAATAAGTGATATTTCAAAGTGTCTAACAGCAAACTCTTTATAAAATGACTCAATGAGAAAGAACAGCTCAGACTTGAAGTGATAGCCTGTTTGATGAGTTGGTGGCCGTACTGTGTTCTTCCAGATGGAAGAACCTCTCTTGACTAACCCAACAGAGGATGCCAGCTCTATGTAGTTAGAGACTCCAAGGTGAAAATGAGAGTAGAAAGTATTCAATTAACAGCAACACTGACTGTCGAGAAAGACTATAAACTAATCAGACAGATTAACCAACATAGTACCATCTATCTGCATGTCAAAGTACAAAGAAAACCACATATTTTTCTTCTCTTCCGTAGTCAGGGAAACTGAGGAATAAAGAGATCAGGAGACTTGTCCAGGTAATTTTTATGTAAAAAGACTTGAAATCAAATGTCCCACAGAATAGATATTCCAGGAAATGGAGGAACAATATGTGGAAAAATAAATAAATAAAAACTGAAAATTTAAAGGTATGGGTACTTTCTTCAGATCATATCTATGCAGTGGTTGGTTAGACAGGCAAAAAGAAACTGCAGAAGAGAAGATAGTGTACAACGTTGATACATATATATCTTGATTTTCTATCATTGTGCTCAGAAGTGGAAATATTAATGGTGGATACTGCTGATTCTTCTGGAAGAGAGAAAATGGCTAGGGCTTTGTCAGAGACTCCTTCCTTTGATACACCAGCCATGTTCCTAAAACATAGGCAGAATGATCTCTGTGCATCACAGGAGAGATCTGCAGTGTTCCTATACATACAGTACAACAATACTGGCCATGACAGATGACAATTATTATGTTTGTTAGTCTTCATCAGAAGAGCAATAAAAGGGACACATTACTTCTCAATACTGTCATGGTGATAACCATCTTCTATACGTGTTCTCATGTAATTGTAAGAGAAAAATGTTTTTCTGTGCCTGTTTCCTGGTTCCAGCCAACCACTTATCCTTCTGTTGAGAACAGCTATGAAAGCCTCGAGCTTACTGTCTTTCTTTGCCTCCTTAAAAACCTCATTCATCTATGTTAGTGTCCAATTACATTGTATGAAGACCTGTCTTGGCACGGTAGATTCCTACTTTTCACTTACAAAATTGTAAATGATTGTACAAACGGTAATTCTGGTGGTGTCTATAAATCTGAGTAATTATGCAGAAGCTGATGGCATCATTATATCAACCTCCTGACTGTAAAATCATGACTCTCCTAAGAGAATGAGGAGTCAAACCTCATCAAGCTTTACAGCTTCCAGAAAATGCTACTTAAGAGCATCAGCCTGAAGTTACTGTTACAGAGAAATATCTGCAGGTGTCTTCCATGGCTCTGTGCAGAGTCCAGCTAAAGGAGCCTTGCTCCATGTTATGATTGCATTGAATAGGTTGGATTTCTGGGGACTTCAGTAAAAATAAGGGAAGAGAAAAAAAGATTTGTGCATCACAAATTCCATTGATTTTATTAACAGAGGAGCCTCTATTACAGTAAGAAATGGTGAGAGTACCCTGAATCAATGCTCCCACCAGCTGGAGTCTAAATACCAGCAATGCAGTGGGGGAATTTCTCCAGTCTTCCTTTGTACTTGGAGTTTCTCTTTGAGTAGTCTATCTGCATCTCTCACATGCTTTAATCATTTTCACAGCATTCATATTATCTTTTCATCTGCATATTTATCTTTAGCCTACATGGTTCTAGCCAGTTACGAGCTTGTATTTTGTGTGGAGTAGCTAGTAAAGCAGCTCAGCATGCAGCAGGACACAGAGCAGCAATACAGGGAGCAGCAGATAATGGTGAGCCAAGTGACAGAACAGCCTCTGCAATCTGCAAGATGTCTCATCATCACTAACACAGTCAGCCCACTCTTTGGCTTGCAAGTCCATGCTTGATGGTCAACAACTAAATCATTTCTTCTAGTTAGAGCTTTGGCCAACAGGCTGTGCATTGCTTAGAAGGGGGAAAAAATCTTATTTTAATAGATCTAATAGAAAATCAAATAAGCTTCCAGAGTACAGGCTGTCCTTACTTAATCTGCATGTAACAACTATCTAAAAGACTGTTTTAATCACTTAGATTATAGGATAATAAGCAAAGGGTATAATTTCGTTGTGTATATTTAGTCATTAGGTCTGAACGAAGGCACTTAAGATAGGAAAAACTACAGAAGCATTCAGAACATGAAGATGTAACAATGTTAAAACCATATAGTTATTAGATAACTTCTAAAATGTGAAAAGCAGATCCAAAAAAAAAAAAAAAACATTTACAGATCAGGCTGAATCCTGACCTTCACTTTTTGTTATTTATTAGACCAGAAATTGCAAGCCACTATAAAAAGAGCACAGTCATTTTCTGTCCCCTTTTGGCAAAGTGTGGCCTTTCCTGATGTAGCTGTAGCTGCATATTCCAGAACTACAAAATAAGAAAACAATAGATGTTTTGACATTTAAATGTTATTGCATTTATTCTGGATTGACAATATGGACAGGCAGACACTTTTGAAGAACTAACTATTAAAATTATTACAAAACCTTAAAATAAGTCCTATGTTGGGAGTAAATGAATATCATTTGTTGCTCTGTGTTGTTTTGATTGATGTTTTTGTTGTTGTTTGTCTGTCTTATTTTATGCTTTTGGTGTTTTTTGTTTGTTTATTTTGTTTGTTTTGGGGGGTGTTTTTTAATGGTGGCTTTTTTTTTCCCGAAAGAGAAAGCCATTGTCACCAGTAGTTTTCACAGAATGGTCCTAAGTCTTTCTGCACTTTCCTGTACCCTTTTTATTGTAAAATGTCAAGATTGTGTGTTTATAGCATCACTCATGACTACGGCAGGTGGCTAAGTCTTGCTGCTACTTCTGTCTACTTGCTTGGCACCTAAAAATTGCTGATGGAAGCCTCAGCATTAAAACTTAACACCTATACTCTTTGAGGTTTGAAGACAAGGGACCTCAACAGAAAGCTACCAAAGTTAACAAAACTTGACCCTAGTCAAGTGTTCCCATGATAAGTTGAGCCTGTCGGCTATTGGTCCAACAAATGGCTCTGTGCCATCTCACTTCAGCTTTACTCTTCCCATGGAATTTCATCTGTTTTGTTAAATAATGCTTTATACATTCTATACCTACACTTTTGTAGATATATTTATACTTAACGTATATATCCTTAAGTGTATCTATATACACTATATATGCGCTTATATATATGCACACATATATTTTGTGTATCCATATAAAATATATACTTTTAAATTTTTGTACACTCCTTTATACATGTAAAATGTATAAAGGATAAATGTATAAATGTATGTATACACTCACACACATATAAATGTATTTATTTTTATTTTATAAGCACCTTGTGGTCTAACAGAAACAGGCAACTGGTCAGAAGTTGTCCTGAGAGCACACATGAGAGCACTTGGAAGCATGATATTTTACAAAATGGCAACATTCTGCTACCTCCCCAAGGACAAAAAGAGAAAGGGTAAATGAACCAGGTGACAGGAAGGAGGTGGGGATTTCTGGGGCAGAAGGGACATTCGGCTGCTAGGAGGGCTTCCCGACACTTCTTTATTGTGGATAAATGTTGTCCTTACACTACAGATTTTCACTAAAATCGGCAGTTCCAGTGTTCACATGCTTTGTGGGCATTCTTGGCCTATAGTAACTAAGTTACATATTAGGACTCTCAGGGACTACAATTACAGTCAAAATTTCACCTATGCTTCAAAGTGCTACCACAATTGCATCCTGACATTGTCATTTAGCTGTGCAAAACTGGTTGTTAAAAGGCTGTTAAATCTGTGTTCTCCCCTGGTTGTTCCACTGATAACAGTGCACTGAATTTAGAGAGCTCCCTCCAGCTGGATGCCCTCCACCACATCCTTCCCTTTTGAAGGTTAGAACTCCCCTCAGCTTCAGTGAACACCGGGATAAGCCAATACGGACTCTTGTCTCCACAGGAGAAAAAACAGCCCAGGATTTAAGAGGTTCATAAACCTAAAACTCCCTTGCACATAACCTCCATCTTATATTTCCAGAAAGCAATGAAGAAGGACTAGCAAACACTGTACTGTGGTAGCTGCAGCTGCAGAGGAGAATAATCAACTTCCATTAGCACACGTGGGTGGTATGCAGGTCCCCATGAACTCAAGGAAACAAAATCTACAAGAAATTATTTTTGTCTCAAATTATCATTTTATATTATGATTAAAATGCTGTATTTCTGATGGTTAATGAAAAAAAAATGTAATTGTGTTCAGCTTAAGAAGTTAAAAACAGTTATTAGAATTATGTGCTAGCATGTGTCAGCTTTTATTCTTACGCTACCCATTGGATTATTACTATGATCAGCGGTGCCTAACAATCCCTACTCAGAAGAACCTCCAATTTTACAAAGAAACAGAAACCACTAGAGAAATTACTCGTTTTAGATATTGGCCTAGCTGCATTTGCCCAATTAATTGTACAAAAACTGTATTAATATGTACATGCATGTGTATATATATCAGTGTATATAATTATTGTATTTTTGTTCATCAAGTAAACCTCAAGTAACTATTACTGCTACTAATTTATTATGGTTTACTGAAAGTGTTACATTTCAGGAGATTTGAAAGATAATATTTATGTGGGCTAAGATTACACAGGTGATTCAGTATTCTCACTATATGTGTTACTTCAGTACCAACAACATGTCTTTAACAAAAAATCAGTCAGATTTGAGAAATGCTGTCTACTAACAGATTTTCCAGTATATTTCCAACCTGTGCATCCACCGGCGGAAGAAAAAAAAAAAAAAAAAGAAAAAAAGAAGCTTTTTGTCCACCATGTCCCAAAAGCATGCCCTTCTGGCAAGCCGTAAACATCCCAAGATGGCAAATTGGGTTGTCCTATGGGGATGTTTGTCCCCCAAGGAGGAGCCTCCTACCACTGTCACTTCCAGCTTATTTGTCAAGCTCCTGAATGGCTCAGGCTCAGCCACTGGAGATGCTCTATTGAACAGCACTCCCAGCTCCTCATCAGTAAACCTTTCCATAATGGCCAGTCTTCAGGTGGGACAGGAACCTTCCTCATGGTGTGAGAAGTCACCAGCTTTCAGCCTTCATCATGGCTGGAGTTTCCACTGTACAACTTCTTAGGCAGAGACTCTTCCTGCCCTTCTTTTCCCTGACTACCTCTGGAGATTTGGGCTCTTGAAGCTGCAGAGAATTGCAGAAGACCCAGTCAGCCTCTTTTTCTTTCTGATGCTGTGCAGTCTGCTGACCTCCCCGAGCAGCTCTCCCACTTGGTGACACAGCTCCTCAGTGACTGCACACCTCCTGCAGGCCAGAAGACCATGCACCCCAGCCCCAGCAAAAGACCTTCAGTACTTACAGCAGCCTTAGACTTGCAGAGCTGCAGCCTCCTTCTAAAGCTTTGTCTCAGTCCAAGAATGAAAGGAAGGTTTCTCCAGAGGACCTTGCCCTTACAGCATGTGACCACCATAGGTGGAGGTGGGTACGTGGGGCAGAGAAGGTTTGCTGGCCTCTACTTTGTACCTGGCTTGCATGAAACTAAACTGCTGCCTCTGTCAGCTGTGATTTAGGTCTGGCTCTTGTGCAGGTTTCTCCCTAGCATGGAGAAACGTGTTTGGTCCTGTATAATCAGGCCAGCATGAGCAAAGGCTGCAAGCATCCCTTCTCAAGGACAGCTGACAGTTTATTAGAAGATGCTAGAGCTACCCTCACCTTACCTCTATCCTTGTCCTTATCCAGCTGCAGATGAAGCCCTCAGGAATCCAAAGAATCCCCCAATGATCATGTACAAAATGCCCAGAAGTTCAAGGAGATCTCAAGATGAATTCAAAGAAGGAGAGCCCAAAAACTGCTGTGCACACTGCTGCATCTATTAATATTCACCTGGAACTTTTTGTGTAGATTTTTAACTGCTGCTTGGAATTAATAGACCCTTTTGTAATTTCCCAGCTCAGTCTTCATAGATATGACAAAAAAGCAGGTTAATACACAGAAAATCATTAATGAAATTCCAGCTCCAGTCCTTTCTTTTTTCACTGATACATAAAAACTGAATCTCACACTGAGTGTTAGTCACAAGCACTGTTATTATACTCCTTCCACATAAGGCTCAGTCCTGCAGTAATACATAGTAAAAGGCTTAATGTCCAGTGCCTTCATCATCTGGTCAAGTCAAATCAATGGCACTATTCATGGTAGTAAACACTGTTACACTTTTGCTTACATAGATCCATTTCTGAGATCTAACATTAAACACTTGCATGGCCAGTATTATATTCTTTGCTTTCATGTACTGCAGCATTTTCCCCACTACAAGTGAAGAAAAAAAGGCCTGTGCTGAGGCTGTGATACTGTCTGTAAGTTGTTGCCATTGCAAATGCAGGAGTAGCTCAGGGGTCCTGAGTGCAGCAAGGTAAACATAGACTCTTGTTGAGATAGCACAGCACTTTTTGACCATCTTTTTATTCCCCTCCAATAACAGTTTTAATTTATTTTGTTTATTTGCAGGAATAGTTTTTTTTGTTTGTTTGTTTTTTTGAAAAGGCTTCCAGTTTTACCATGACTTTGTGTGGCAGATCTAGTGCACAAGAAGTACATGGTGTTGCATCTTTTTCAGTCACGCCTCTTTACTCTCAGTTTCATGACGCTACTCCTGAAATAGCTGAGGTCAGTCAAGGCTCCTGTGCCTCTGCCTCTCAATTCATTCATTACATTGAAACACCTTGACTCGTGGACTTCCAAAGATTTTGTTTAGCTGCTGTGCCTCCAGTGCCTGAGCAGTACAGTGGTTAAAAACATCTGAAAAAAAAGGCAGAGAAAGAAAAAGGTAAGAAGAAAAAAATGCATTCCCCTTTAGGAAAAAAAAAAAAAAAAAGGAATTCCTTGTAAAGTGTTTTTGTTTCTGTAATTTTGTACCTACTATTTGAAATCCTAATGGGAAATTGGATGTAATACCTTGGTGAATGGCTCACACGGCTTGCAGAGACTTGGATTGATTTCTCGCTGGGTTTGGACTTGATATAAACCCTGCCAGAATACTCTGAAATTCTGAGTTTAAACAATTGATGGCAATTGATTTTCCACTCTTTCTGCCAACATTTGGTTATTTGCCTAATCACGTGGCCCTACCATTTGAGCCAAAGTCAATAAAGAATTTATTTATTCATTAGATTTTGTGGAGCTAGAATGTTATATTGAAAAATTACACTTAGGCTGAAAAATAACAGCATCTTTGGCAATAAATGTCATGCACCTAGTGTGATTTTAGTATGTGTTATGAAAGCAAAATTTTAAAACCCTCAGATAAAGCTTGAAGATGAGCCTGGCTAAAGCTTATTGTTTTCTTTCCTGAGGTCTTGGTTACATTTGACCAATAAGGGACTTTCTGTTTTTGAAAAGTTCTAATGCTGCATGTAAGGTGTCCAAACACAACTCTTAAAAAATCCAAATGAAGTGTTGTTGTGCATAAACAATAAGTATGAACATCCATATTCTAAACAACACCAATGAAGCAGACAGGTATTACTGCACTAAACGTGGAATTAAGTAAGGTTTTCTTTCAAATGCAATGGACTCCCTTAGGTAAGATCTTATTCTTCTGTGAGACAAAAACAAACAAGTGAAGATTTAATTCTTGGTTTATTTTTATGCTAATGTAGTACTTATACACATACATATATTTATACCTACAAATAGTTATTTACCTGTATAACTGGAAATAAAAACACCAACACTCTTTGTTTCCTTGGTGACCTTCCCTCAGTTCCTCTGACAGGAATGTCCAGAATGGTTTTGTAGGTTTGGGATTAATATATAATATTGATTATAATTTTGCTTTTGCAAAGGGAGAAGTTAATTTATGGCAGGAGTTTCCTTTCCCCATTTGGAAGATGCTGTGACCTTCTTCATGTCCATAGGGACATAGGCTGGGATCTAGGCAGCATTGGCTTTAATCTTTGATTTGCTGTCAACATACAGCATAGCCTTGGGCAAATCAGCACACTCCTACCTCAGCCTTCATCTAAAATGTGGAAATAATGATAATTAGCTCTTTTATGCACATCATTGTAGCAAGGAAAAAAATGTTAAAATGTTATTACTTACGCATTGCCACTTACAAAATAAACTGTGGCAATAAAATATGCTCCCATGTCTTTCTTGATTTATCTCTCAGGCAGGCATGAGGAAAACAAACATGAGCTTTCAGACTCCACATATTGAAAATAGCACAGCCTGCCTTTTACAGTCTGTATTTTTCTCATTTCTTTAGGCTTTCTTATTAATAAGAAACTCATTTCTATATTAAGATTGACATTTTGAATCAGGAGATTATAAGATTTTTACTGTATGGGAAAAATTAAATGATTGACTATCTCAACATTTTCATTTTACAAATACAAAATGCAGATTTCACTGATAAAGCACTAAAAGCACTGTTGAATCTAAATAGTATTTTCTTTCCACTTTTTCAAAACAGGCAGAAAAATTAAGTGCAGGTTTGTGTGGCATACAAGTGAGCACAATTAAGGAATCTCGTATTGTTGTCTTCTGAATAGACTTGTCACATTACTATTCAGAGCTTTTGTCTAGTGACAGTGGAATATCAAAAAGATACTGCATAATATAGCAAAAATCCATTGTGCCATGAGATCTAATCTTTGTCTGCATGTAATTGCCTTATTAAAAGATTTGCAAGCTTACTTCTTCTGTGATCCTGAAGTAAGCCAAGAAAACTGTGCTGTTAAAAAAAAAAAAAAAAAAAAAAAGAAACAGTCAAAGCTTCCGAAACTCTAAACCCTGTGATATGACAATACTGTGTAACTCAAACTGGAAATTAAAACTACAGCCCTCTAGTACTGTAGCAGTGATACAGATGCTTCTGGTGCTTCTGGTGCTTCCCACCTCCTCCGGGAGCCTGGCAGGCAGTGCCAGAGGAGTGGCATATGTAAACATGAGAATCCCATTTATTCTGTACTAGTGTGGTGTGGCACCTCTTCTTCTGCTCACCTCTTTGTACCTCTTGACAGCCTCCAGCAGAGCCTGGGTGAGGCAGGACCCAGCTGCCCAGCCTCCCTGAGGGCAGAGCGGTGCTGCAGCCCCACAGCACCTTTCTGCTGCCAACACCCATTACAAATTTTTGTCTTTCATAAATAGCATGAGTGGATAAAATATTTCTCTGAACCCTTCAGCCCATTTCCTTTTATTTATTGTGATGGTTTGCTTTTTGATGGTGGAGAAGGCATGGGACTGCTACCCTTAGCAACCAAAAGGATTGCTTTCTTATCCACAGATAAGGCAGCGAGGAATAATACAGGCATCCCTACGCAGGGCTGTTAATTTGTCTTGTGCTCGGCCTATGTGGTGATTTTACTCGGGTGGGCAGCCAAGCTCCACCACAACCGCTCTCTCACTCCCCCTCCTCAAAGAGGAGCGGGGAGAAAACACGATGAAAAGGGCTCAAGAGTTGAGATAAGGATAGGGATATCATGCAGTAATTATCGTGATGGGCAAAACAGACTCAGCATAGGGAGATAGTAAGATTTATTGCTTATTACTAACAAGCTAGAGAAGTGAGAAACAAAGGAAAGAAACCAAAAGCACCTTCCCCCCCATCCACCCTCTTCCACCTCCTCACCCTGAGCGACACAGGGGAATGGGGGTCATGGTCAGTCTAAAACGTTTTGTCTCCGCCACTCCTTCTCGGTCACTCTCGTCCCCTGTGCTGTGGGGTCCCTCCCACGGGATGCAGTCCTTGCTGAACTGATCCGGCTTGGGCTTCCCACAGGCAGCAGCTCTTCAAGAACTGCTCCAGATATGGGTCCGTACCACGGGGTCCATCCCTCAGGAGCAAACTGCTCCAACCTGGATCCCCCACGGGCAGCAGCTCCTGCCAGGTCACCTGCTCCTGTGTGGTCTCCTCGCCACAGGCTACAGGTCCAGCCCAAAATCTGCTCCGGCAGGGGTCCTCCACAGGCTGCAGTCTCCATCAGTGCAGGTCCACCTGCTCCACCGTGGTCTCCTCCAAGGGCTGCAGCGTGGAACCCTGCTCCACCATGGTACTCCATGGGCTGCAGGGAGGCAGCCTGCTTCCCCATGGTCCTCACCACAGGCCACAGGGGACTTCTGCTCCAGAACCTGGAGCACCTCTCCCCCTCTTTCTTCACTGACCTTGTCACCTGCAAGGCTGTTCCTCACTCCTCTCACTCTCCCAGCTGCTGTGTAGCACAGAATTTTTTTTTCCCTGTCTTAAATATGCTCTCACAGAGGCGCAAACAACATCGCTTATTGGCTCAGCTCTGGTCAGCAGTGGGGCCCTTACCTAACATGGGGCAGCTTCTAGATCTTCTCACAGAAGCCACCCCTATGGCCCCCTGCTACCAAAACCTTGCTATGTAAACCCACTACATTCCACCCCTCACCTCTGTGAAAAGCATATTTAAGAATAATCACAATATACTCTTACTTTACAATTATAACAATCTTCACAAACTTCACTAAGATCAAAAAGAAAAAGAACTCCCCACACCTAAATAAACATAACATCATCACAACACCGATGAGGTGGACAATTTACACACATACCACTCCTCATCCCTTCACCACACTAATATGAAACATATTCTTCACAATTACTGCTTTCTTAGATTCTTCACAATTATTACATTCATAACAATCATCCAGTCCATGTTTTGCCCATTACTTCTCGCAACTATCTTCCTTATCTCAAATTCCTCGTGCCCCATGTTAGGCGCCAAAAAGGACTGTGGTGGTTTTACTCAGGTGGGCAGCTGAGTCCCACCACGGCCACTCTCTCACTCCCGCTCCTCAAAGAGGAAGGGGGAGAAAATACGACACAAAAAGCTCAAGGTTTGAGATAAGGATGATTTAATTAAAGGGAAAGGGAATGGAAAAAAAAAAATCCTCATGAAAGCACAGAGAAAAGGGAAAAAAAAGCTATTCTCTACTTCCCATCAACAAGCGATGTTCAGCCACGTCCTGAGAAGCAGGGCCTCAAAATGCGTAATGGTTGTTCGGGAGGACAGCCCCCTCCCCCACAGGAGCCCCCCTTTTATTGCTGAGTGTGACATCATGTTATGGAATATCCCTTTGGTTGGTTTAGGTCAGCTGCCCTGGCAATATCCCCTCCCCATCACGTGCCCACCCCCAGCCTGCTGGCTCTTGGGGGCTTGGCTCCTGATGCTGTGCCAGTACTATGCAGCAATAGACACAACACTGGAGTGATACCAGTGCTGTTCCAGCTACAAGTGCAGAGCACAGCACTGTGTGGACTGCTGCAGGGAAAGGTGACTCCATCCCAGACAGACCCAGCACAGCCTAGGCACACCATTCTCTTAGGATGACAGAGGAAAAGTCAGTCTCATTGTTCTGTCTGTCCTAGGTGTCATTTCAGAAACAATAATTACTTTAAACCTTTGGCTTCTGTACTTATTTTCACCTTTAAAATTTAAAAACATTGTGTTTGCTGTGATCACACTCACAAAAAAAGTGGACTTATTATAGAATCTAGCCTGAGGGCATTTTAGTCCTTGATAATTATATTTTTCCTTCAAGAAAAGCAAGGCAAATTAGATAAAGATTTTCTGATACTACATCCCAATATTTAACAGTACTGTGCATATCTACTTCCAGAATCACAAATGTGCACTCATAACTCAAACATAATGAAGACTGAAGATTAAATGTAAGTGCTTATGGGTTATTCATTTAAACTTCTTGCCATCTCATATAAATTAAAATGATACAGGTACCTTATTTTTCTCTAGGTCTATCTTAGAATTCCAAAATTTTTCCCTGCTTTTGTAGTATAATCAAAAGCAAATTAAACCAAATGCCTACCTCACACAAAACTGAGATAAGCACATGAGATACCTTGTTGTATATAGATGGCATATGAAATATGAAGCACAGTGCCTTAATATATAATATATATATTAATATATATATAATATATTAATATATAACTGATATAACTTTAAAATGGCTACCCAGAGTTTACTTTTAGTTAGTATCATTAAGAATGGATTGAATAAAATGTAATTATAGATGTTATTCATAAGTCATATAATTTACACTTGCAAGGGAGAATTTTTGTGGCCAGAAACTGAACATACTGTAATGCAAAGGATATAGTTATGTATTTCTTATTTTTATAGTTATGTATTTCTTATTTTTATAGTTATGTATTTCTTAATTTGCATTTCGTGTTACTATGTTCCATTTGTAGCCTACCATAGTAGATAGGACCCTACAAACAGGAAACAATGGCTGTGCAAGGAGCACAGTGTAATAGGGATCCTCTAAATCTTGGTTTTCATGCACAGTGCAGTTTTCCTATGGCAAACTACTGACAGCTGAGGAAGAAACATGTCCTGGGGAAAATAATTTGAGTCTTTTTGCTCCAGAATTGTCTGGATATGACTTTTGCACCTGCTTTTGAAAATGCTTGTTACTGGCTGCTGTGACGAAAGTGTGAGTGCTGTGTTTCTTGACCCAGGAGTATGATAGGTGAGTATAAGAAAATTCCTCATTAGGTCTCATTCCCTGTGTAAACGTAGTAAGAAATTGACCAAACTGAGAGAAGAAAATGAAGTTTCTCTCTCTCTCACCCCATCCATACACATTCCTGTCAGGTGTTTCTCTGACAGGCATATCAGGTGCTGTCAGCGATCATCATCAGTGTCTGAGCGTTTTTGTGGACTACCAGAAAGAAGGAATAACACTGCACAGCAAATCCCATCCCCACTGCCACCAACCCCACCAAAAATGTGTCACCCAAACTCCCATCTCCAGATAAGCTGAGAGTCAAGAGAAACTCAAGATAACTTGACAAGTGAAGAATTTTAAAAATTGGGGATTTGAAAAAAAAAAATATATATATATATTCATCACCCACCTTCTTGTGCTGATGCGATGGAGACATCATCAGAATACGGTGGCCAAGGCTCAAAGTCCCACAACTGTCCAGGGAACTTTTTCCAAAATAAAGTTGGTAAGAATTTTGTTTGAGAAAAGCAACCACAAGATATACAGGTGGTCTGCACACATAAACCAGGTTTTGCTGAACAGTACTGAGGTAGTAAGGTCTAAAAAACAAAAATAAAAAATAAAATAAAAAAAAATCTGGAGTCTGGAAGTCTTAACTTCTGATCAGGATTCTGTTCTACAGTGACCTGACCAAGGACAGGTCAATGCACGCAGGAACATCAAAAGTTTCCCTCTCAAATGCTTGTAACAACTGTCTGCCTCATCAGAAAATTGTAGGGACACATCACCTATTTGTACACTTCCCACTTGTAATGCACTATTAAAATACTAAGCCTATTTAGAGACTCAGCTTTTAAAGTCTTTAACACTTATTGATCCCAAACTTCTCCGCTATCTGATTCTCCTCTGTGATAGGCAGTTTGACAGTTTTGCAGGCAGAATCTACCAAATGCCACGCCGAGGGCCTTAGCTGCCAGCAGAGGAACATTTCAAACCAGGAACTAAATGTCTGAATGAAAGATGCCTTCTATTTCTTTTTCTTTATCATTCAGCAGCTATCTCTCCAACAACTGTAATTATCACCCAGGCAGATGTGAAATGTTTGAGGACAAATAGTTGACATTTAAATATTCTGTCCTCTCACCAGTAACTCTTGCTCAGTTTGATTGTCATCAAAATAATGAAGTGGTATCTTTTAACTCTTACTTACCATGTGAGAGACCACCTCCCTCTTTTAAAAAATTGTGTCACTAAATATTCACTCTTTATGGAAAGATCACCATATTTTCCTTGTAGCAAGGGTTTTCACAGAGTTTTTTTTTTTCCTAACTGCGAAAGACTAAATTGAAATAAGACTGAAGTGCTTTGTGTTACATTTATTTAATAATTAAAATAAAATAAAATAAATAAAATAAAGCAAAGCAAAGCAAAGCAAAGCAAATAAACAACAGAGAAATAAATAATTGTAGAAGAGCAAATGAACGGGATATTTGCAAACCTATCTGCAATGAGGCCAGCAAAATTCTGTAACTTGGTAAGCCCGAGTCCCAGACAGCAACCACTGCAGCAATTGACTTCATTTCTGAGCTATATGCAATCATTTTTATGCAGGGAAAGCTGAGGGCTTGACACTCAGGTAGGGTAAACCAGATAATACATAGGAGAGCCAGGTTCTGATGCAGAGGGTGATCATGGGGAAGGGCTGGAGGTGAGGAGAGATAAAAGTAATGGGGAAGAGCAGCCAGGGTTGTGGTGGGCAGACACTGGTACCAGCCTTTCGGAAAGCTGCTCCTTTCCCTTTTGCAAGGGACTCTTGCAGAGAATGGTGGGTGCGAGAGCCCCCAGTGTATCCTGGTAGCAAAGCTGAGACACCTGTGGGACCCCTGCAGCCCTGACCTAACCACATGAGCAGGTGAGTGTGCAAAGACAAGACACTGTGATGACTTTGAAAGGACTGCTCATTTCTCCAAGCAGGCATCGCGCTCCTCTGTGCTCAACATACCCAGCTGACCAGTGCTCCAGCTTTAAATGTGAATTTATGGGAATACAAAATAAATAGCAAAGCACATCATGTTTTCCATATGGCTATACATAAGAGAGCCATGCCCCTCTTTATCATACCACGTTACTTCAACAATTTCAGGTGAAATTCACTATTACTTCATTTTCTCAGGCAAACTGTGGATACTTGAGGTTCGCCCTTGCAGCCTCCCTTTTAATAACTTGATTTAACAGCACATCAGAAATAAGCTTGTGTGCTAGTTAGGACACATCACAGTAGAAGTACTTCAAAGTATTGACTGTCTCTGTAAGTGCAAAGACTTTACTCTAGAGCTTTAGGATAATCTAACAGCATGAGGAAGGTGGCCTGGAAAGAGTTACTACTGGTCTAGTTACACAGGAGGTGTTAAATTTCCATGTTGGGAGGTACAGAGGCAGCGTGATTCTGAACATTTTTGCGATGCAGATTGCAAAGATACAGAAGTAATGTCAAAGGTATGAACATTAGGTTGGATCTAGTAAGTCATAAACCCAGATTTTTAGAAGTAATCACTGCCTAAGTGAGGTTGGAGTCTGGCTTTCAAAGGATATATAAACCTACAGAATCTGTAAACATTCAGTGGTTTGGATCTACAGGCTTCAAGCCTGAGAAATAAACATGAAAAAGGACAAAAGCTAAAGGACAGATTGAGAAAGTGGGACTACCATAACAGGTATTTCACAGTTTCAAAATGAATAAGCTACTACGTTTCTCATGTGCACTGCAACAATAAATTTGTGAATCAGTGCATCTTTGTGACCCTCGGAGAAAGACGTAAAACTATTTAAAAATATTGGAGGGATTTCCATGTAATTATATTGCAGTTGTCCATAATACAGTATTAAATAAAATATATTTCTTCTAGTCAGCAAAAGTTTTTGGCATCTATTCAGTTAGGGATTCAATACCTGCAACCTCCCTTACCAATCAGTGTTAAATGGACTTGCGGGTATGCTTTATTTCCCACACTTAGCTTGAATTGTTCTGTCTCTAGGATGAATTGTCTGATTTTTTACATGTATTTCAAATGGGGATATATTACCAGAAATGTTTTGCTAGCATTATACATGCTGAAGATACAGTTTTCATTTTAGTCTTGATTTTTTTTGCCCTAGGTTAATGCTTATCACATTAAGTATATCTGATTCTATACTTATTCAACATATAACGTATTAGTACACCTAAGACTGTACAAATTCATAGAATCCTAGAATGGTTTGGGTTGGAAGGGACCTTAAAGACCACCCAGTTCCAACCCCCTGCCATGGGCAGGGACAACTCCCACCAGACCAGGTTGCCCAAAGCCCCATCCAGCCTGACCTTGAACGTTTCTAGAAATAGGGCATCCACAGCTTCTCTGGGCAACTTGTTCCAGTGCTTCACCACCCACTGAGTGAAAAATTTATTCCTTATCTCTAATCTAAATCTCCCTTCTTTTCGTTCAAAGCCATTCCCCTTTGTCCTATCACCACATTCCCTGACAGAGTCCCTCCCCAGCTTTCCTTTAGGCCCCCTTTAGGTATGGGAAGGCCACTGTAAGTTCGCCCTGGAGCCTTCTCTTTTCCAGGCAGAACAACCTGAACTCCCTCAACCTGTCCTCATAGAAGAGGTGCTCCCAGCCCCTTGATCATCCTTGTGGCCTTCCTCTGAACTCTTTTCATGAGGTAATAACTAAGACAAGGCCAATAGTGAATCTTGCATGGAAAGTGGTAAAAAAGATCTGTTTCTAGCAGGGTTGTTGCTATGATAACTTTCAAATAGGCATAGAGTTTTGAATTGACAGAGAGGTTGCTCGCCAACTCTAACTATGGCACAATGTAAATTCAGACATATTTAAATAAATATGTTTTTTAGTAGCTGTTTTGAATTACCACCATCAGTTTGGATGGCAGCTACAATGTATGAGCCAAAATAAAAACAGTGGGTAGAATAAAGTGGTGCAAACAGGTTGGCATCTGCCAACTTGCAGATGCTGCCGTTTGCTAACTATCTGATTATTTTGGTAGAACATGGCATGTATCCAGGCAAACCTTTTAAAAAACAAACAGAATGGAGAGCATAATAAAAGACTAAGAAATATAGAGTCCATGTCTCCTACTGTTTAGATAGAGATCTTCTAAAGGGACATCAAAACCTTTATCTTTTAGAGATACTAAAGAATCTACATTTTTTACATACATCTTGGGATGTTCTCCAAGAGCCCAGAACCTTTCAAAGATACTACTATTTTTGCCATTACTGTTAATATTAACACAATATTATGGATGGAGCATCAGGAATTTTGGAAAGCATGACTCTTCTTGATTAAGCTATTTGTAAACACAAATGTATTGCTTAATTAAGCCATCTTGAACTGTTCAGATCTGTCATTTACAGGAGGAGCTTTGAATGGCTTCAGTAGTTAAGCTGTTTAATTTAATTTAGGAGTCATAAACCTACCAGAGTTTACAACCAAGACAGCTAGACACAAAGGGTATCCACACTCATGTATAACCCTCTATGTTACTAACCTCCCAGCCTTTGGCAAATTATGACCAAAACCTCATAGAAGAATTTTCCAGGAATTACTATTGTTGACCAAGTCAGCAAAAGCAGCAGCTGATTCCTTCCTCAGATTGTGTGCACCCTCGTTCTGCAGTGCTGAATGGCAGAAGATAAAGTGAATCACTGAGCTGTAATCACATCTCTGCACTGGTAGCTTTTGCACAGCCACAGGGATAAAATGCGAGTTTATGTTGGACCCTTTGTATAAGGCTGAGTTAAGCTTTGTTGCCTCCAGGGAAATAAATATTGCTATAGAAATCAAAGAGCAACAGTTGTCCACAGTGTCCACAGTACACAAGTCTGAAGAAGGAAATCTTGATTTTGTAAACTGAATAGGAATATATTTCATCTTCATAATACATTTCGCATAGCATAAAGTATTTTAAAAAGGCTCAATTTAGTTTTTTTTGTAAACCAGCATAACTTTATTGAAGAGTAGATGGAGTGGCACCATTGTACTGCTTCAACCCCTATTCCAACGCAGGAGAAAGTATAAAAAACATCAGCTGATGAGATGCAGTGCTACGAACAACAGAAAAGAAATACATCTTTACTACTGTATCACAGAAATAAAAGAAGAACGAAAAAAAAAAAAAAAAGTACATTTTCTTCTGACCAGGATGGTCTAACATTAATTAATTTGATTATCAATTACGAAATGCATACGCATTCCAACAAAATCATACAGAAGTATGAATCTGTGTAGAATGCCAGAAACCTTAAGTGCAATTATCAAGAACCACTTCACAAGAAAAAAAATAAAAATAAAGATAAATCTTGAACAGCACACTCCACCCCCTCAAACTAAACTCTGTGTGAACAGATGTTCTCTGCAGTATGCATTAGGTGTGCAAGAACTTGGGTCCTGCTGAACCAACACAAAAAACTCTGAGTAAGTGATCCATTGCACAATTTGCCCTATGCCTGGGTTCTATGCCCGTGTCCTATGCCACACAGAACAGCAAATGCAATTTTGCGATGCACTGCTTATGCAGAATTCAGGTATTTGGTGCAGTTCTGCCTCAGTATAAGACTTCATAGCAGAAGGGGAGAATTTATGGGTTATGAGAATTGCAACAGTTCTAAAATTCAAGCGGTATCTTTCCAGGTTTTTTGATGTTAAATTATGAAAGATTTTATTTTATTTTATTTATTTTGTTAGTGGCTGTTAAATTCAAACTTGTAAAGAGTTATGATTTTTGTAATTGTCTGCATTCCAAATGTGTAGCAAAAGAATATATCAAATGTCAGTTTGCCAGTGAGGTATTATTTCAACACATACACAGCTAATCATATGAACTGATCTAGGAAATCAGAGCATAAATTCAGGTGAAGCAGATCATGAAAACATCAGCTTGTAATACCCATGAACCTTAGTGTATGCTAAAACCATTAAGATGTTCTGCTGTTAGGGGCTGACATTTACATGCTTCCTTCTGATGCAATTTTTTGCTATTTTCCTATTTTCATTTTTTTCACTTTGCTATCTGAGACCATCTTTTAAAATCATATTCTCAGACTTCCTGCCAAAATGCACTTTTATCATCCTTCACATTCTAACTAAATCTATCTGAAGAAATATTTGTATACTTAGACTCTCAAGAACTGATCACCTTTTGGACTAAGTTTCTGCAGTAACAGATCCAAACCAGGGATGGTATCTCTAGCTAAACCCTACCATAGTACTTTTTATTTCTCCCTCACAAAGTAAGGAGGAACAATTCAAATTATCCAGCAGAAATGGAAATGACTCTTATGTACATACTTCCCAATGGGGTGAAATCATTTCACAGAAGACAGCTGAATCAGTCAATGGAGAAAATAATAAAATTACTCCATCACCACTTGCATATCATTTATGTCAAAATCAGATTCAAACCTTATAGCTAATAGTGACTGTAGCAAACCTAACTGGAACCTTAAAATGATCGGGGAAATAAAATGAAGGAAAAAAAAAAAAAAAAAAAAACGTTCACAGTCTTGAATAATAATAAAAAAAAACCTTTTTTTTTGCATTTTCAGTCTGCCTTTTTAAAAACAGTTAATTTCTTTTTTTTTTTTAAGTTGTTTGTGAGCAAACTTCTATGTCTGTTGTCTGTCCATCTCTTGCAAAGTGCTTTCTTGGAACATGTCCTTAAAGAAACAAAGTTCTTAGTTTTCTGTTTGATATGCACGTTTACAGTCCTCACAAGTCAAGACTCACACCATCACTGTTGGGATCTCATAGCCTCCAGCAACAGTTTCTTTCATGGTATACCAAATAAACACATAAATACAAATAACTACTAGACAAAGAAAGGTGTTTGTCTTTTGCTTTGGTTTTACTAAGTGTATATGGAGGTTATCAGTCCCATCTTACTTTAGGGAAACTTGTGCTATCTCAAAAAATATGCACGGACATTTTCCCTGATTACAGTTTTCAAATGTCTCTTTCATTCTGGCCTGAAGCAGGTGACATGGTTACGACTGGTAGCAATGCAAACCACAGTGGCAGCACTCCTGTCACCCCAAATTACTGCACAATACTACCCAGGTTGGTTCTGCCTTTTGTGGATCTCACCTAGATTTATACAGAGATAATGAGGGACTCTTTATCTAATATGTGTATGGGAGGGGAATATTTGCAGGACAGTAGTGATTCCATGCAATTATCCATACATGAGACAGTGATCCTGATAGAACTAAGCTGAAACCTATTTCTGCATTCTGATGCTTACTTGGGCATCTGAATCATGGATACACTGGCCACATCTGAAAACATGCTCATTTCAGGTATCTGTGGACTCTATAAGGATGCAGATGGCTTAGGCAATGTGATTATACTAAACCAGTAGTATCTGAAATAATCGTCATCTAAATTCAAGGAGAAATATAAAAAAATCTATGGTTTATTGCCTGTTACAAAAGTAGGTGTTCAAATTAAAGTCTCACAAAAGGTCTGAAGGGGGCTGAAACAAATGGAAATTTACTTGTGTTTTGAATTTGTGTATTAAAAATTCCTTTATGTATCCCAACCTTCCTCCTTCAGAGTATCCATTAGTTATTAATAATCTCTATTAGTTATAAGCAAGCAAACAAACAAAAAGCAAGAAGGAATCTTGAATAGAGAAAAAAATCTTATTTAAGGAATTTCAAACTTCATTCAGAGCATAGAATCATAGAATCATTAAGATTCGAAAAGACCTTCAAGATCATCTGGCCCAACCATCACCCTACTACCAGTGTCACCCACTAAACTATGTCCCTAAGCACAACGTCCAACCTTTCCTTGAACACCCCCAGGGACGGTGACACTACCACCTCCCTGGGCAACCCATCCCAATGCCTGACTGCTCTTTCTGAGAAGAAGTGTCTCCTCGTTTCTAACCTGAACCTCCCCTGGTGCAACTTGAGGCCATTCTCTCTAGTCCTATCACTAGTTACCTGTGAGAAGAGGCCGACCCCCAGCTCCCCACACCTTACTTTCAGGCAGCTGTAGAGAGCAATGAGGTCTCCCCTGAGCCTCCTCTTCTCCAAACAACCCCAGTTCCCTCAGCTGCTCCTCATAAGACTTGTTCTCCAGACTGCTCATCAGCTTCGTAGCCCTTCTCTGGACTCGCTCGAGCACCTCAATGTCCTTCTTGTAGTGAGAGGCCCAAAGCTGAACACAGGACTCGAGGTGTGGCCTCACCAGAGCTTAGTACAGGGGGATGATCACCTTCCTGGTCCTGCTGGCTGCACTATTCCTGATACAAGCCAGGATGCTGTTGGCCTTCTTGGCCACCTGGGCACACTGCTGGCTCACGTTCAGGCGAGCATCAACCAGCACCCCCAGATCCTTTTCCTCTGCACAGCTTTCCAGCCACTCTGCCCCAAGCCTGTCACATTGCATGGGGTTGCTGTGGCTCAAGTGCAGGACACAGCACTTAGCTACGTTGAACCTCATCCCACTGGCCTCTGTCCATCGACCCATTCCATCCAGGACCCTCTGCATGGCCTAAGTATCATGAGGCCATTGATTTGAGGTGGGAAATGAAAATTTGATCTAGAGGGAACAGTGCAGTATTTTTTCATGTTAACCCAAAACCACAAGTTAATGAATGGGGTCTCCTATGTATGCATGGAAAGCTCATTGTCTTCCAAATTAAGCTACTTTTTCAACCTGCTGTGAAGAGTGCTCTCTGGGCACATTAATTGTTAAACATTTGGCCTTAGGAAGGGATTGTTGTAGACTATAGAGTAATAATTGATTTTCCCTCCTTTCTGTTTTACCTGTGAATATGATTTTTGAATTAAATACGATCATAGACATGGGTGCTGAGGTGACTGTTGAAATTAATAGCTCTTGTTATTGATCCTTCACACTTTGCAGCCACTCAGATTATTCAGCACATTACTGCCTGGCTGTAAAGCCTAGCTGCGGCCAGGTCCCCAGATAAAACCCAGCACCACCTGCACAGCACCCTACCTTCTTTGTATTCCCACACAACCCATTCACACCCTTCCCAGTTTACTCCTCAAAAGCTGGGTCAGTCAGTGTAGAGGGTGCTCAAAAGCCTGACCTCAGCAAAGTGACCTTGGTCAGGTCAAGCCACCAAACTAAGTTGAATCACTAAAAAATCATAGAAATGTTAAACAAATTTGATTTAAAATTTGCATTTTCTACAGAATGTTAGGAGCCTTTGTCTCGGGTGGCGATCTTTTGTGATGTTGCATCAAAGAATTCTACATAATAATAAAACATACCTGAGACAGAAAGCTTTGTATAGGCATAACTGTGCAGAGAGACTGATGCTTCCCTTTGGTGAGTACCTCAATTGCACAGCGCACTAGCTAGATGAACAACTGTACCTATATAAGTTTTTGTAGTTATTTTATTTCTTTCTGTTGTTGTTGTTTGTTTGTTTGTTTGTTTGTTTTCTATTTTCAGTACGTTTTCCTGAAGCCTTTTAAGATGTCCAGTACCTATCTGAATCTGCAATATATGCCTGCATGCAGGGAAAAATGAATTTGTGCTTAAAATGCACTACAGCTGCAAAGGCCTTTTGGATCACATTTTTTTAAAACACATAGTAAGATCAGCTAAAATTCTTTCAGGTTTCATTACTGGAAGCCTAGTGATGATGGAGATATAATTTCTCATTGATTTTGACTGGGTTTATGCATTTACAAAATGCATGATAAAAATGCCTTTACCTTCTAAGACCAAGAAGACTAAATTAAATTCATCCTAAGATGAATTGAGTGAATTTGAGTGAAAGGCACTTTGACAGTAAAAAAATAGTTTTACATTGGAAACAAATCACTTGAACTGTTACCACCCCAAAGCATGTCAGTCTACTTATCTGTCTTTAAATTGTATTAACATAGTCATAGTATCTTTCTCTGCCTAAAGCCAAAGACTTGTCTTCAAAAAATCTATCTTTCATCAAAACGTTTGTAAGTTTATCTTGTTCAAAGGGAAAGAATGGAAGTACATACTCCCTCTAAGACTACATCAAGTGAGTGTGGAGAACGGGGTAAATTTCCTCCAGCAGCCACAGAGTCTCCTGGTGACGACAGTACATTCATTAATCTGCAAATGTAGCTGCAGACCTCATAATGAGTCTGCTTCCACTTCTGTGCAGTGTCCAGCCCCAGAGTGGTTAAAGCAATTCCTGAAGGAGAGATAATGTCCTTTGCCATGCAGATAGATAAACAGGAGTAAACCACATACAGATCTTTCTCTGTACATACAGAGAATGTGATCTCTGATCACATACACATCTCTCTCTTTTTTCTTCCTTCCTTCCTTCCTTTCCTTCTTTCTTTCTTTCTTTCTTTCTTTCTTTTTTTTTCTTTTTATTTCTTTTCTTTCTTTCTTTCTTTCTTCCTTTCTTTCTTTCTTTTTATTTTTTTCTTTTTCTCTTTTTTTCTTTTTTCTTTTTTCTTTTTTTTTTCTAACAGATGAGAAGTGGAAGGATGAGGGAAACAAAGGCAAAGTTATTCGCTAGGCTTAGTGGTGTGGATCAAATGCTTCTTGTTTATTATTATGACAGCCAAATAACACAGCCCTTCAAACTGTACCCAGTGTGGATAGCAAACATTTTCTTAATCAGGTAGGTTATTTCCCATCCCAACTTTCACATTCATCTATTCACTTTCTGCGTGAAACCTTCTTTTGAGCTCATACTCTGTTGACTGTAAACTACATTGTCATGTAGGTTCCTGTATTTTTGCATTTAGTGGTGTTCTTTCTCTTCCCTAACTGAAAGCAAAGCCTACAAGGATAGCTGTGGAGAACTCATACAGAGCAGCAGCTGGAAAGAACAAATTGAAAGTTAATGCACTTCCCATCTAGGTGCTCCCAAATGAAAATATAGGCAACTGTCTGTAAGAGTTTTTGGCATATTTTTCCCCTGCATTTCCTTGAATAACTAACTCTTGAAGGAGTGGAGGTTCGTGATATTGGCAGTCATAACATCACAGAGAGAAACAAAATAGCTTTGCTAAGGCAAAAGAAATGGCATCTCTCTAACCACCATGAGGACTTGAAGCAGGGTGAATCTCCCAGTCACCTTTGCAAGTAAGCTTGAAGTGGAAGTAGTGGAAACTAAATGATGTTGCATCTATATTATTAAACACTGAAGAGTGTTATGACAATGATTGATAATACT
The DNA here is from genome assembly GCF_013377495.2 of Cygnus atratus. Lineage (NCBI taxonomy): Eukaryota > Metazoa > Chordata > Aves > Anseriformes > Anatidae > Cygnus > Cygnus atratus. The sequence continues at coordinate 72,585,163 of NC_066396.1, forward strand.
GATGCATCATTAGCTATTGACACAAAGATGTCACGATGTAATGGTTTTGTGGCTCTCTGTAGTACTGTTTGATGACAAGATGTATCTCCTGCTGCTAAACGCTGAGAAGTTCTGAATTAAGAATAAGACAGTACTCTATTAATAAACAACATTTTTCATACTTTATTCTAAATCTACTTTCCAGATGGTACCTAAATATCTCCAGGCCCCAGGGCAGAAGAGAAAATTGGAAACTGCTTATACAGAATCCTAAAATGAAAGAAGGAAACAGAGCAACTCCTGTCTTTGCAATTAGGAGACTCCCATCATAACCCACAGGTGTGACTGTCACTTAGAGGGGCATTTCAGCTATGCTGGGGATGGTAGACCAGAGTCACCTAAGATGCCAGGACATGTACAGGGCAGAAAACCTAGGCCATCTCATCCTGGCAGAAAGCCAACCCCAAACATTTATATTTTACTTATATCCATTTTACACAGTCGAGAATGAAGGCAAAATGTTTTGATCCAAATCCATATTCAGCAGTGAAGGCTGTATTTTATTTCATTTTGATAATACTACTAATAAAATTAAATTCTTGGGTATTTATTTACAGAACCAATAGATACTCAGCAAGTAATATCTAGAAGTAAGTATGTACACATGAACTGAAATGAAAAATATTAGCCATCATCCTGGAGGACATAATGAGAAAAACGTAGCAAATATATTACATTCTGATGGTATTTGCATTGGCTGATTAAAATTTGAGGGCATGACATTTGCCTAGCAGCTAATGAGAAACTAATTGTTCTGTGTTTGTCATGTTACATAAATAACATCGACCTAAAAACACAGATTGTGAGAGCATAAAATCTGTTGAAATGGTGAGGACAGATATCCATACAGGAGATGTAGTTCTGTTAAGAAGAAGGCAGTTTTATTAGAGGAATTTTGGCTTCAAAATGTCTCATGATCAAACAGTGTAATGACCCAAAAGCTGAAACCTTACATCTGTACTTCACTCAAGCTCATCTACCTGCAATCTGGTATAAAATCCACCAGAAAAGCAGACAAACAAGAACAGCCTCCAGTAAGAAAAAGAATAAAAAAGCCCTCATTCAGAAAGTTAAATCATCCATGATAATAACTATGATGGCAAATTATCTGATCAATTGTTAAACTCAAACACATTTCTCAATACATCTGTTGGTTAACCAAAGGGAAATCTTTACCATATACTACTATTTTTTTTTTGGAGGTTCATTGCAATTTTTTCCTTACTGTGGAGGGACGGAAATCTCAGTGTAAAGGACTATTTTTGCTTTTGTTTTTTTCAAACATGTGATCATCCTGATCATCATTTCTGAATTCCAGGCAATGTGGAGTAACCACTTACTTTCCAAATGTTTCCTGTAAGTTAAAAGTGGATGAACATAGCAAGTAGGATGGAAATACTCAGAAGAAATAAAAGCAGGATAAAGAAAAAAAGCTGTATGCAATCCAACACCCGCCAAAGGATATAGAAATGTTTCCTTTGACTTCTGTAGCTAGCAGAACATACCATCAAAGGAGCAGAGCGCTTGTAAAGGCTGAAGAGAAATTAGGGACATTATGAAATAGGCAGAGAGAGAATAATATGACTTCCGAGAATTATTTGTCCTTGCAAGTACTAGGGTACTCTTGTCTAGGGAGTGTTTTGGAACAAACATAAGGAGAATATACTTTCTAAAATAGATTAAAATAAATAAATAGGGAAGTAGTACTCAATAAAATATTTTCTTACTTTTGTAATATCTTCAGTCACAAACTGTTCTGTCTTTTCCTATACCCCTGCACAAACACCTAACACCAATGATTTTATAATTGCCAAATACTTAAGGACTAACAGCTTTGCTCTTCCTAACATTTCATACCAAGCTATTATCCCTAGTCATTGCACACTGGATCTCAAAATAAGCCTTTATGGAGCAGCAGAGCAACATTTCCATGTGGGCTGGGGGTGGAATGAACCTCACCCAAACTCAAGTCTTCACCTTTCCGTCCACAGATACTTGTTCCTGTAGAAGCTAGCATACTGACTTACAGGGAAAACATTAAACTCAGCTGTCATCTTTCAATTCTCTGGCACAACCAGAATTAAAAACCCAGGTATACAGACACGACTGTTATAGAGTCAGCCAATTGTATATATTTTTATGCATGTGCTATTTTTTAAGCATACATTTTGTTTATGTAGTTTTAGGAAATAAAATATCTTGTAATGTTTTGTGTTCCGTGTATTCTGAGAAATGCAGCTAATATATAGACTGTTCTTCAATAGTCTTCAGTAGATACAAGCATCTCAGCAATGTTAATAGCAATATATTCATGGTGCTCACCATAGGTGGGGAAATGAAACAGAGATGCTAAAGGAGGGTAAATAAAACACTTCTGAGAATTTTAAAATTTCCAGAATTCAATATTGTAGCATATGCCTTTTCTGCACTGCAGCCATATGCCTTTGGAACAAAAAACACAGAGTATACAAGGTCCCTAAAATGTATATAGGGAAAAAAAAAATGCTTCAGGAGAGTTGTTTAGAAACAATCTCAGAATAATGCTGAGGTTAGAGACCAGAAATAACTTTTGTCTAATGTGTGGTAACAAGGGTATAGTTATGCTCTCTCTTCTTTCCCTTGTTATCTCCTGAACCTTAAAGTCCTTACAGCATACTGGCACAGCTTCAACAAAAAGGTAGGTAGTTCCTACACCCAGAAAAATTTCTAGCCAAGGTGGGAGCTGGGAGACGTGCCCTTGAACATTCCAAGACTAAAAATCAGTTCCCAAAGTCCTTCCATTTCCTACTCAAGTTCTCCCCCGGTAAAGCATCACATATAAGATAGGCAGCAGCAGCAGCAGTGCCAGCCCCACTGCTGTTTACTGTGAAGGACCAGGTGAAGAAGAGGTTGGATAATCAAGGAGCAGTATTACAGAGCTGTCTGTCCTCTGCAGCATGGCTGAATGGAATGAGCCTCCAGAGTGCCCAAGGCACCTCTGTGCTAAGAAGCTTTAGCCTGAAGGTCTCAGGCAGTATTTAGGCATCTGGGAAAATGAATCTATCACCTAGGAAATGTTCACTTCAGACAAGGAAGTGAAGCTAAGCTCCCCCAGGCCACCTCAGAGCAAGGCAGGTTTTAGATTTCCACAGTTTAGGCATCTGCAGTCACTATCCTTGGCATGTTCAGCTCCCTTCCATTTGACTCATCCCAAGATGCTCATCGTAAATTCCTGGAGAAAAACCTTACTGATGAAGCCACTGAAATAGATGATCTAAATATTAAACTTATCATCAAAGCTCTTCCTAAGGTTGTGCAGTCTGGTGGGAAGAACACTGAGCTCGCTGTTGTGAGACAAGATCAGCCACTGAAGATCCTAAGCCCTGACGAAATTGAGCAGTGTGCTGCTGAAATTGAAAAATAAAGGGAAGAAAATGAAAAACAAACAAACAAAAACAAAAACAAAACAAACAAAAAAAAACACAGAATTTAACATCATGGTGAATGATGCTTAGCTGCTTGTTTTTAATTCAAGCAATGGATTATTCTGTATAAACTACATTTAGGCATTCTATTTATTTATGCTCTGCCTCTCTTGAGACCTACAGTAAAGCTACTGATTTGCTTTAAGTTCTTATTTTAGAAAAAAGGAGAGAGAGAGAAGGAGTTAGGTCTTCTCACCCTGGAGAAGAGCAGGCTCAGGGGGTACCTTGTCACAGTATTCCAATACACAAGGGGTGGCCAGAAAGAGGATGGAGGCTCTCTCTCCACAGCCAGCCACCTGTAGAAGAAAAGGGACAACAGTTATAAGTTGCATTGGGAGAGGTTTTCTCTTGATACATTTTTTTTTTTTTATTGCGAGAACAATCCTTCACCAGAACAACCTCCTCAGGGACGTGGTGGAGTACCCACTACTGGATGCTTTCAGGTTGCAACTTGACAGGGTGCTAGATCATCTCATCTAGGCTCCCTTCTCCAGTGGAAAGTTGGACTTGATGGTCTTTCTTGGTCCCTTCCAGCCTGGGCTGTTCTGTGGTTCGGTCACTATATGATGCCATCTGAACATCATGAAGCAAAGGAACAAAGTGTAATGCTGTGCTGAGACAGGGCTTGACCATGAGAAAGGTGCTCAGGTCTTCACTAAACAGCCTGGAAAGGCCTTGGGTCAACTCAGGGAAGTTGCAGAGATGACAGGAAGGAGAAGAAAGCCTCTTGAGCTCAGGTTGTGAAGGAAGGGCAGGCAGCAAGAGGCACCCAGAGTTGTCTATCCACAGGTATTTGAGGTTCCTGGTGGGCCATGGGTCATGGGCTTTAGCAGGGGGCTGACACCAGCCAAGAGGAGAAAGGGAGCCTCAGCAGTGGGGGGCAGCGTCTGCACAGGGGAGTCCTGCAAACACAGCACTTTTTGTCTGAATGTGAGTCCTGAGCATCATCACACCGCAGGGCCTTTGACGACATCTGCCCCCTCCTTGTCCCAGGGGACTTTATTATCCTTTTTTTTTCTTTTTTATTTCCTTCTTTTTTTTTTCTTTTCTTTTTTTTTTCTTTTTTTTTTCTTTTTTCTTTCTTTCTTTTTTTTTTTTTTTGGCCTGCATTTACTACAGCTTGGGTCCCTCCCCCACCCCTTCTCTTGGTTCCCCCCCACCCCTTGCCTTGGTTTCCCTGCTGGGTCCGGGGGCGGGGGAGCGGTGCTGCTTCACCCACCGCCTCTCCGCGCGTTGATTTCAAGGTGGGCTCGGCAGCAGCTCGGGCACTTGTCGCCCCCCGGCCTCGGTGCCCCTTTTTCCTCCAGCGCAACTGTTCTGAATACGCACAAACGCGCGTGTGTGCGTGTTTTCCCCTAAGCCTGTGACAAAGCATTATGAGGGCAGACTGGTAAGTGCATTTTTTATTGCAATTTCTTCTGGGATCGGGTTTAAAAATATAAATAAATAATTTTTAAAAAAAAAAGAAAAAGCACGGCCGGCGGGAGCGAGCAAAGGAGGAAACCCGCGCCCCCAAAACCCCGGGTCTCCAAGGGGATGTGGAGCGCCCCGGGGAGGGGAAGAAAACGGGAAGGGAAGAGATGAAGGGGAGGGGAAGGGAAGGGAGGGGACGGAGCGCCCGCCGGGAGGGTCCGGGTGCGCGGTGGCACCGGTGCAGAGCCCTCCCCGTCCCCCCCGACGGCAAACACTGGATGGAACCCCCCCCCCCCGGCTGTCCGCGGTGCTGTTTGGCGGCGGGGGGGGCTTGGGGAAAGGGGGGGGGGGGGGGGGAGGGTGGTTAGATACAGCTTTAAAGACAGCGCCTCTGCAGCCTGAAACGAGGAGGGGTGCCGAGGGAACTCGTGTTGCTCCTGGGGAGCGCCCCGGTCACAAAACAAGCCGGGCAGCGCAGTTTGCTGTTTTATTTTATTTTGGTTTATTTTATTTCATTTCACTGTATTTTACTTCATTTCGCTTTACTTCACTTTTTTATATTCTGTTCTGTTTTATTTCACTTTTATTTTACTTTCTTTTATTTCACTTTTACTTCACTTTATTTCAATTTCTTTTTTTTTCCACTTTTAACTCCTCTGCTTTGATTTTTTTTGTTATTGTTGTTTGTTTGTTTATTTCCAATGGATATACCTTTACAGCTCCTTCCTATAAAGTTCCGTTCTTACTATAAGTTTCTTGACTTCGTGATTACTTCAAGTAACTTTCCTTGCCTTGTAACTGTTAGCAACAGGTTAGGGTTTTATTTCATATGATGTTCTGTAGTGATTAACCTGCACTGACTTTTTTTCTGTGAATATCAGAATCGTTTAAGTAGCTGTGAGTCAGTATTATTTAACTTTACCATTAACTAAAATGTGTACAGATAATTGTCTGCAGTGCCTACTCACTGTTCTGGTAACACTTTTATGCTATTGGCCATTATGGACAGTTATCAGAATTTACATCTAGTCTGAAGTATATAAACAGAAAACAAAAAGAACCAAAGTCTTCAATGGGTAAGAAGAAGTTGTAAACTTGTAGTAGCTATATACTTTTTTTTTCTATAAGATCATTTCATCTTTAATGAACAAGTCTTTTTTTCTTTTAACTGTCTATTCAAAAGTAGTAACATTTAGCTGAATACTTCCCACAAGTACAGCTGGATGAGCATGCAGGTATTCCAGCTTTAGCTGGCATCAGACTTTCCTCTTTACTTTTCAAAAATGTTATTTTTCTGCTGATGAAGACAGTAATCTGTAAAATACATCCGTAAGAGTACTTTCAGTTTAGTATTCGTTAGGGAATACTAAATACTAAACACTTTCACCCTGTGCTGTCTGAAGTTAGTAGTACCACTGCACGTAGTAAACTGTACACATATTTCTGTAGCCATCTTTTTTTGCTGCCCAAAAGACTGTTTCCTTGGATCCATCACATGTATTCATTTTTTTGTTTGTTATAGCAACCATACAATATGCTGGAAGTGTTTATAATGTTTAAAGTTTCTCTCACTCACGACTCACCGTTTATTTCCACTATTTTTTAAGCATTATGCGGGAGAACAGTAGTGAGCACCGAGACCAAAAGAAGTTGAATTTGTCAGGAAACTCACCTAACTGGAAGAAAGGAGACCTTTATTTTCTTGCTGCTGTTCTCCAGAAATGCCATTAATTTTGTGATCAAGACGTAGACTTACCACCTACCATTATGCAGCCCACCAGCTCTGCTGCAGTGTGATGCTGCAGTGGGCACCTCCATTTGTCCTCACCGCACCCCACAAAGCAGGTGTCATGGGCTCCCTGTCGGTGACACTGGACACCAGGCAGAGAGGGGGTGATCGGGGTCCCTGAGGATTGCCTGTGCTGGCTGCAGTGCCCCCTGCCAGAACGACCTTGCTGCAGTTTTTAGGAGACAGAATCGTGCACATTAGCATGAATGTTTAGGGGGGTTAGGGGCAAGGGGTAGGAACTGGTATTTGGAAATGTCATTTTCTCCATCCCCAAAAATAATAATAATAATTTTTTATTTTTTTGTTAACCAAGAGCATGTTTTGCTATCATTGAAATGAGAAGAAATAGGTAAATAAATAGGTAGAAACAGGAAGGAAAATAATAAACAATAATAATATAAGAATGCAAAAATCAAATTTAACACAAACTGCTGATAAAAGGTTTTGACAACCAATAAAATTGGAAGATTTGGGGATTCAAGATTTGATGTAATTATCTTGCTTGACAATGGATATTAATTTGATAATCTGGGTAGATTATACTAGAGGAAAGGCCTTGTGCTCCTCTGTGTACTCATTTAAATATATTGTATGTGTTACCTTCCCGAAGAATGTATGGATGGATGTTCTAATAGAAGTGTTACTGAAAACTACAGCAGTGACTGTGAGCAAAATGTACACAGAGACTTCTGCGTGATGTTACAGGAAGTGGGGCAGGAAACCTATGTACACATCTTACAGCACACACGTAGGAAATTAGTTGAAATTATTCTCATCCATGTGAATATTAAACTTTGTTATTTCAAAATCCAGCCTTAGCATGAAAAGTTGAGAAACCAAATTACAGGGCAACACCAGCAGTATCAGGACTGTATGAAATGGTAAAGATATTCTTGATAATTTATAGCAAAAGGAAACCTGTTTGTTTCCAGCATCCTGTGGACCATGCACCCTCTTGTACTTCCTCAGGAATTTCTAAATGATGCTTTGAGATTATTTATTTACAAAATTGCCTAAAAGGTGTGCAAGTCCATGCTAGTTGCTGGATATCATGTGCCAAAAATGTACAGGACATGGGATATTTAGTTTGTTAAAAGGAAAAATGTAATTGAAGTCATTTCACTCTGAATGACTTATGAAACAAAGTTGCAAGTACCTCTTGTTTTAGCACCTTAATGTAATTGTTTGTTTTCTGTTTGAAGTGTTAGTACTATAAAATGATTATACAAAAAGATATTCAAATCAAATAAACACAGTTCAAATGCTTCCCTATCTGCCTGATCTGTGTTTGTATGACTTTATTAGCTATTGATTTGTGATACTTTTCAAGTTTATGTTTTATAAACATATATAATCAAAGCATGATTTCATATCAAACTCTTCACTAGTTCAACTTCCAGTGTTCACTAATAATTTTTCTACTCAGAAAAGAGTTTGAAATTTTGTGAATCAAAATGAGACTTCTTTTCCTGTCTTTACAGAAGTCATTTTAAAATAAGATCACAGTTGTTGCACGGTTTCCATGTTTAAGTAATGCAGATCTTGATTAATCAGAAAGGTGAGAAATATTTAAAAATGTATCTGAGCCTAATTCAGGAAGCACTTGACAAATTTTAAGCTTAGTTAATTGCATGCTTAAGACTTACTTTTTGAGGTTTCACATTTGGAGAAATAAACACAAAAAAAAATCATACTGCTTTGTTTAGAAATTGCCTGTGTCTTTTTGGACAAATATTAAGTCCAATTAAAATTCCTTACTTGAATTTTAGCCAATTCATATGGGGAAAGCTCTCAACCCATATACTCCAGATAATCAAGCATGCCTCTGAAGTTAACAAAAGTTTCAAAATGCTTTTAGAGAAGTGCATATACTTTTGATGTTTCCAACAAAAGTAAGTGTCTGAATCTGCTTCAACTCCATATTTATAAGAGTACTGGCAGGTATACTTGCACAAATATACTTGCTTCATATTCATTACAGAGAACTAAACATTTGTGATTTTGCTTAGCTCTTTGAGTTAAATTTCTTTAAGGCTCATTGAAATGCAAGGTATACCAAAATGTGTAATTTAGGACTTGCCTTTTAAGTTACTAAGAGGTCTTTTAAAACCTGAATGCTTAAAACAAGCATTCATTTTTATATATGTTGGTGATACCAAGATCAGTAATTCAAATTTCACATATTCAGAGTCCTCTCCCCATAGAAGAAAATGTACCCGTGAAGAAGAATTTATGTTGAAACTGAACCACTTAGGCAGTGGAGAGTGCCATTCACGTAAGCTGTGCTTTTCTTGAAAGTTGGCATTACAAGTTGTGTTGCTTGCCCTGAATGTTGTTTGCCAACCCAGTGATAAAAATGTCAGACCTTAGCAGAAATAGTGCTGCATTCGTTAGAAATTACGGGTATGAAAATTGGGGCTAACATGACCACGGCATTATTCAGCAGACAGTAAGTAGGTTTTATGTCTAGACAAGCTGTTGTTGTAAAATGCACTGCGCAAGGTATTGCTCAGTTTGTTGTTGTGGTGTTGGTTCCTGGCTTTTCTCAAGGTTATGAGGAGAAGGCTTCCTTCACCTGTTCAGTTGATGCTTGCATTCAGTCTGGGAGTTAACGCTCATTTCTTTTCCAGAAATGAAATCTACATAGTCTTCTGCGGCCACAGAAGTGCAAAACTGGCACTCTTCTAGGAGTATATTTGGGTTTTTAGTATAAAGTCCAAATAGTTAATGTCATTAAGGAGGTCGGTATGTCACATGCACCCTCAGTATAAAAACTAATCTAAAGATACTCCAATACCAAGCACTTTTTTCCCCCCTCCAACATCACAATTTAATGTGAATAAAGTGTTTCAGTGACTAATTTCTCTACATTGTGTCCTAGCCGCTATGTTCAGCATGGTCTGGTCAGTCCCTCTGGGCCTGGCTTCACATTTTCTTATTTCCGTAGCCCTACTGACCATTCAGACAATCTGCAAAAGCAATAATTTATAAACAGAGTGGCAGGAGTGGGCACTGAGGTTCTGGGCATACAGGTTGCTTAGTTTTAGCCAGTAAGTCAAGATTTTGATTCTTCTGAGCTATATGAAGATCTTAATGCCCGTTGAATTCGTTTTGTCTTTCTAGTTTCAACATCTTCATTAATGAAGGCTGGGATACTAAATACAGATGTTGTAAAATTTTTGAATACGTGTATCAAAAAAAAAATCATTTAAAACAACAACAAAAAAATAAAAGCAAAAGAAAGGGCAAAGACTGAGTCATAATAATAACAGAAACAACAAATACAAGGCCAATCTTCAGGGAAAAAAAAAAAGAAACAAGAACAAAACTAATTCCCTGAGTAGTGTCCCACTTTTGGTTATGATTTGTTTAAAAATAAGTGGCCATTTTAATCCACATTAACCTGAAAGTGCTCTGGTGGGGTTTTACATCCCATCATGTCCTATGTTGTTCAGAGCATGCAGAATATGAAACAGATGGCTCAGGAAGACAGTCAGAAAGACCTGCTGGGCCTTTTCTGGTGTTACCTTAAAACAAGGGAGGATGAATAAATGTGCTGTAATTTTTGGCTTTAACACACTATTCAGGAAAGCTCAGTCTTCTGAAGGGATGCTTACTCAATCAAGTAACACATATCAACTCAGGTATCTATTTGAGAGTAGTGAAACAATAAAACATACTTAAATTGAGATGGATAATTAAAGGGAGAAAAGGGAAAATTGCAGCAGAGAAGTGGGGAACTGCAGACTTTTGTTTGATGTTCAGCTCATCACAGGACTGAATACAGAAAAATAAATTTATTCAGGAGTTTTACAGGCCATCTTTAGATATTGTTAGGCACAGTATAGTAGAATCTAAATCCCACAGTCTTTATTTTTGTGTTTTTGTTGTTGTTGTTTTTAAATTACAATTTTAGAGGTCTCCCTATGGAAATAACAGTTGCGCCCTCAAGACCTCCTTCATTTTGGCATCAAAACCTCAAAGCACATAGTACGTTTGAGCTAAAAGCAAACTATGTGTTTCATACTAGAGAACCTTAGGCATGAAAATCAGACACTAGTGTATAAACTAGAGTTTATAGGATGGTGTATTTTTAGGAGATATTTGATAGACTGAGAATATATGCATGCACTTTTTTGGTGTTATAAATAGTACTCAATCCAAATCCTTCATCTTCTAGTCCACAAAGATTTTTTAAAAGAAGTTCTTTTTTTGGAATCTCATTCCTGCAGCTGCACGCTGTCTTTTTATAACCTTAACTGAGATAAGTAGACTTAGCATTTCAAGTCAAAATTACTAAAAGTTCTTCATATTCAATTGTATTAAAAAATAAATTCCATCTTTGGGTTCCAAGCTTATTGAAATGATGATTTATTTGCAGAAGCTTGAATTAGTAAATAACAGTTAGAAATGTTGACAATGCAGAGTAAGAAAAACAATTTTCTGTACTGAAATTCTGTATAAAAACTATAAAAATGACCATTCAAAATGGTCACTGAAAGCTTGATTTTTTTATGCTACACAGTGAGTGTGTCACAGTTTACTACTTGTCTGCTGTTGTTAGTTTCCTTTAAGCGTTATCATTATTCGGTTGTCTGATA